>NW_018108361.1:63179-68760 GCF_000183805.2 Loa loa | reverse complement strand
ACNCACACACACACACACACACACACACACACACACACACACACACACACACACACACACACACACATACACACACACACACAGATACATACACACATACACACAACAATGAAAAATCCAAGGCTGGTTCAAAATTTAAAAGCTGGACTATTAAATCTAATTTATGCCAAGAAATGAGAGCATCTAGTGATGGGTGATTAAAATATTAAATGCCATCACCAGAAGGGACATGTTATTTTTAATAATGTTTTCGAGTAATATTTCTTTTGAATGGAAATTGGAATGATGAATTTTGATGCTCGTTATTTCTTTCGGTCCACTACAACAAAAAGTTTTAGATTTTTTAATCGAAGTGTGTTTCGGGAAAAAAGAAAAACAATAGAATAAAAAGCAAAAATGGCAACATCATAATAAGGCAAAAGACGTGAAAGTTATGAATATGAAAGTTCAGGAAGATCAATAAATCACATTCATGATATCGCTTAAGCAGAGGTTCCTCATCAGACTAAAATAGGTGAGAACTAATAAACGAGGTGGGAGTAATTTGCTATTTCGAAAAACAATTTGAAATATTTTGCTTTCTATTTCAAATTAAGAATATCATTTGAAAAGTTCCTCTATAATGAATGGCACTACACGTTGGCTTCTCCGACAGGATTCTTATTGATGACTCGTGATTTCAGCACACCGTTCTCAGTCACTTCAATAGTTTCTTTACCTTCTGTTTCTACCCTGCAATTTATTTTTGTCAAACTAATTAAAATCCAGAGAACTCAGCGGAGCTTTCAGTTGATAACAGTTATATTTCAACATGATGTTGCCAGAATTATTTTGGACGCAACTAAAGAGCATGAGCTAAAAGAGCCACATTTAGTTTCATGTTCATAAAAGGCGAATATACTGAAAAAAGAATGGATCCAGTGGGATATTATGTGAAAAGATATGATAATATGTTGCAACCAGTCATAATTATACAATATATAATCCAAATCGAACTAAGCGCTGTACTACTGATAAGGGATGGGGGAATCGTAATAGGGGGTTGTAGGCCGAATGTCTAAAGTACTGCAGCGTGTTGACCGGTGGAATCAAACTGGTCCAAATCAAAGGTGTCCTCTAAAGCAGCAATCAAATCAAAAATAATAAATTGAGAGTTAGAAGTGATGTGCTACACTGTAGCGATCCGCGTCATGAGACTGAATTTGGGATTTTCAGAAATTAGAAAATAAGGGGACCTTTTCGTAACAACTTTGACCCCACCGATTATTTTCGTACTTGTTGTTGTTTTACGACTAGAGGCATTCTTTCCTGGTTCTGCGGACGAAAATTGTATTACTGATGAGAAGCTGCTGCAAAGTTGAAATTGAAAAAAAAAGTTCATCTTTGAAAAGATTAGTTCTAAATAGCTGCCTAAAAAATTCATTAATTTATCATTTATGCCTAAGTATTTGAAACATTTAAAACTTTAAATATTTAAAGTAACATTACGATAAAAAATTTAAACATCAATATCAAACCTTAATAATATCATCCACTTCAGACAAAAAATCTTTAGTATCTACCCAGAAGAAATGCACTTTCGAAAACTTTACAATTGAGTTAAAATTTTATAAGAACTCGCTAACCAGTCATTTTCATTGATAAATTCACTATTTCTTTTATCATCGGGAAAAAAATTGTCGGCAAATCGCCTTCTATGACTTCCTGAAAAGCATGTCAGTAGCCATCCTCAACAAGATTGAAATCTACTGCAATTTAATGAAAATTAGACTTATAAAATTTGAAAGTCTAACAAACCAGCTCTCCTGTACAATGAATCAACGCTATCAGATCTTGTTCGAAAAAAGAACGGTGAAAAAGGTTTGCCATCCATCATGAAATCCTGAAATATCATCATATAATTGGAAAAAAAAGAATCCGTGAACGAATTCTAGACGAATGTTACAATCAATAATCCAATATTAAATTAATGAAGCCTACGTCAAACAGGTCCTTTTGGCCACAAAATTCTTCGAAGATATCGAAAGGTGAGCGAAATCGATGATGGAAAATATCACGCGACTGCTTATTGTGACGCTGTGAATTAGTCAGACGTGAACGATCATACGAGCTGCGCTTTTTTGCTGCAAAAGGGATTGCAGAAAATGGATGATCAATACCATAGGACCTGTAAAGGTAATAAAGGGACAACAACGCATAAATATTAGGACTGCTCGGATGTTGGATGAAGTGCCACTTGTCGAATGTAGATGACATACTGCAACAGGACCTAATCCATACCGAACCTTCTAAAAAATGATGTCGATCATTTTAATCAACCTGCTCGTTAGGTTGCCGATGATCATCATAAAACATTGAAGTCGAAAGAATAAGGCAAAGATAGTATCAGGTTGTAAACAGTTCTTCAAAAAAATTTATATGTATCCATTCTAACTGTTCTAAAGTATAATAGTTACAATCTACCTAAATTTTGCAATTTCATCAAGATGGGTTGACTAGTTAAAGATTTCTTTTCCTTGCTTATTGCGATCACGAAAACCGAAATGTTTGAATGTAGCAGAGAGATTTAATTTGAAATATCTGACATGCACGGAAACTTACGATCTGATAAGACTTCATATGCTTGAGTTATATGCTTGAATTTTTGTTCTGCAACTTCATTGTTGTTCGGATTTTTGTCAGGATGCCATTGTAATGCTAGTTTACGGTACCTGTAATCTTTTCATTTTCTCGTTATTTCAACTCTTTCGCTGCTATCTTCTCATTCTCATGATGATTGTTGATATGAGTTACCCTGATGTATTTAATATTCAACCAAGAAATAAAGTTAGCACAAAACAATAATATTACGCAGAGAGAAAGTAAGAAACTAATTCTTTGTCGAAGAAATGAATCGGAATGGAAAAAGTATTTTTCCCAGTTAGTGAAAAGTATAATGGAAGACAGATTAGCCTGAATTTGGATAGGATATGAAGTGAGGACTATTTGACCACTATAATACAACTTTTCAAGATGAAGCTAAAATTCCGATCATGTGCAAATTAGATCAAAACACTTCATTAAATTTCAACAGTAAAAGAAATATTGAATTATAAGCATATAATTTAATATTTCCTTCTAAATCCATTAAAGTTTGCTAGAAATGTTTAGAAATTTTGAATATTTACTACTTTTTTACAAAAAATTAGAGAAAAGATGATCTGTTTCTTATTAAAAAAGGTCAACAATATTCTAATGAAATTTAGACAAGACTGTGCTGAAACAATGGTACAATTGCATGCAAATTTTTCATCCAATTTATTAAGTTAATAGCTGATTGAATAATAAAAAAATTCAGCTTAATCTCGGGTTAGATGCAACCGCTGTAAACAGTCGCTGATGAATCCAATCGATTCATAAATGCAGATTAGTGTTTAAGAGTAACAAAAAGAAAAAAAAAAATTGAAGGCTAAAAAATAATACAAGATAAAACGTACGCTTTCCGGATAGCAGCATCGTCAGCATTACGTGATACTCCAAGAACACTATAAAAACAACCGGAACCACTGGATAAATCATTACGGTGGCCTGAATTCGGAGTTGTGTCTGTGCCTAGACCCATCGAGCTATTTGTTTGCTCGTAGCACATACAAATACACTTAATGTGACCGAACACTGCAGCAACTGCGATTCTTCAGCCTTCTTTTCCCAAGTGTGAACTGCAACAATTTTTTTTTCCGTATGAATCGAGCACACTATAAAAGTGTAAAGGAACGACCCGAACGTTTCAAACTTTACCATAACAGAGGAAATACCTGTGCTGCACAGGTTCCATTTCCTCATTTATGGTACGTCTACCAATGACTTTAATTTCTAACTTCTTGATGAAATTATATCAACATCCTTAGTCGGAAATGCATATTTTGAACATAACAAAAAAAGATTATGAAACGAAAGAATTACATTATCCGGTCATAAATACAAAAATGTATCATAAAATCGAAACTATAAAGAAATAATGAACTGAAAGACATTATTCGGCTCAAATAAAGGTAAATTGAAAATGGAGTATTCAACGATGAAAATTATCAAAAACTGTGTCATAACATGTCGTTAAATTCCACCACTACTACCTATGCTATCTTTCGCCAACCTGACATATAACTATCAACCAAACATTCTGACGTAAGACAAAAATGACATAGTTAAGGAATGAATTAAATAAATTTATGTCATACGGTGGGAAACGTTCAAAATTTAATCCTGTTATGGTCGTATGTCTTTTTCTGCAATATTGTAGTAGGAAAATGAAGGTAAACCGAAATGCAACAATTGTATTTAGACAAAATTGGCAGCGTAAATGAAAACGTCCCCTGATGAAAACGTCCCCTCACGCAAATGAGATACGTCATTCGCCGCTAAAAGTAATTTATTGCGTAACATTTCTAAATTTTTTAGAACATTTACGGAGTTCTTTTACCATCGGAAATCACCAACTGATTACACAATTTACTTGAAAATTATTATTCACTTCACTTTTTTTTTAAATGCATTTTTTTTTTAAAGAGAATTTTTAAAAGGGCAAGGACTGATGCCAGAAATACATTACTCATATTGATAATTTATTTGTTTTTAAATAAAAATAATCAAAAAAATGAGATAATCAGAAGGAAAAGTATGAGTTTATTAATTTTTAGGAATCTAACTGGAATAGAAGTAGTGGAAGTTAGAAAAAGAAAAAAGTATTTTAAACTTTAGACGTCTTACAAGAAAACCTGAAAAGTTTTCGGGGACTAAGATAAAACAAATGCACTAATGCATTCGGCAAAACGTAAATTTTTTTTTTTTAACGCATGTATTCTTAATTTCTGATATTATAGAAAGTAACAAAAATTGAATTCGAAAATTTGCCTTTTTTCGAAGATGCAAATGTCCCGCCCAAGCAATTAGACATTATCATTAAACATTTGTGAAACTTTTTTGATATAAAATATACCCTCTAAATACTGCTTTAAAACTGATACAAATAAAAGTGAAAAAATTTTTTCAAACATTCTCTATTTTCGGATCATTTTCGCTATTAATGTCAATGTTAGAAATACTAAATTGGATCAAAAAACGATAAATACCGTGAAGTGTTGTTGTTGTTAAGCAGGAGAAAAGTAAAGGAGATAAAGTGATGAAAAATACGGTTGGGAAGTATTCTGAAAGTGACAGCTGTAAAGACATTAGTGTGGAAGAAAATGGATGAGTTGCAGAACGATAGCACTTGTTCATTGCTTTATTTTCAACTAACACTACCATCTGTGATGACTCGTCGAATCATCTGAACATCACTGATTGACATCATGTCTACTCTACTAGCCATCATTTGACCGACTTACGACACTGTTGTAGTGGCATTCTATTAGAGGAAATATCAACACTCTTTATCATTTATCAATTATTATTATTATTATTATTATTATAACTATAATTATAATTATAATTATAATTATTATTATTATTATTATTATTATTATTATTATTATTATTATTATTATTATTATTATTATTATTATTATTATTATTATTATTATTATTATTATTATTATTATTATTA
>NW_018108361.1:56784-63159 GCF_000183805.2 Loa loa | reverse complement strand
TATTATTATTATTATTATATATATATATATAATATATTATTATTATTATTATTATTATTATTATTATTATTATTATTATTATTATTATTATTATTACTATTATTATTATTATATTATTATTATTATTATTATTATTATTATTATTATTATTATTATTATTATTATTATGATTATTATTATTACTACTACTACTACTATTATTATTATTATCCTTATTATTAATTATTATTATTACTACTAATTATTATTATTATTATCATTGCATGTTGGTCCTGAAACCGGACATCTTTTTTTTTATCTCTTATACGATTTTTGGTGCTTTATTAAAAAGGCTGGCATTCTTGATGGGTTATGGTAAGTCATTTCCATCAGATCCTATGTTTCTCAGTATTTTATTTTAGATTAAAATTAACCCAGCCTTCTCTTTTCCATTATTCTTGGCTTAAATTTTTTTGGTAAAGTATTTGTTGCAAAAGAAAAATTGGGACAATTTTCAAGTTAAGGGGTATGAAGCAAGCGCAAACAAAAGGCTTTTATTTATCATTTCTTATTTCAAATTGCCCAATTTCTAGTTTATCGAATTAGGAAAATTTCTTCTTCAGAAAGATATGATCTTATTTTCGGCATTTAAGGACACTTCTTTTCAAGGTTTAAATCTTGGATGAAAACAATATTTGGCGATTCATTGCTTAACTGCCTCACTGGTATGAATCTTATGCTCGTTATTTTTAATAATTCAGATTGATAAAACAAACTGAATATGAAATTTGCTTCATTTCGCAGTGTTGGCAACCCTTGTCTCTATAGTATTAGTTCTAATCTGGACAAGCAAATACGATAAAGAACAAGAAGTTAAGCTCACGACATCCTATATTTCCTCCCATGCCAAACGTTCTTTGGGCTATGGTGCCCCTTGCTTCTGCAATATAAGGTGCAGGAGAGACTGAGAAAAAAGATAGAGGGAAAAAAACGTGCATGGAAGTACGCAAACCATTACATGTAAATATGGTATCCCAGGAAGAACCGAATCGTATTACTGGAGATATGAGTCAAATGATATTAACTATAGCGACATTTATTATAACGAAAGAACTTAGCTACAAAAATTTCAGCCAAACAGAGCAAAAGAAAATATATTGAAATGAAATGAAAGGCTCGAGTTGAAATTTTCGATGCTTTGTCAAGAAGCAGGGAAGTTGTGGAATAGAGCAAGTGCTCTGGTAAGAAAAAGTGAGAGGCGATCTGATAGAAGGAATTCTAAATGTTCCAGAATAATCAAAATATCTAACAAATGAAACATATCTGGACATAAAAAAGGTAACATTTTTACAAAATCACTAGGAAAAAGTGGAAATACAGAGGATGAATTGAAATGATGAAGTGGTAGATGTATCAGATCTGACAAGAACCCACGATTATCTGGCGAAGAAGACAGAGTTAAGTGCTGATAAGCTCTAGGACTAGAAGAAGTATACAAACTTTGACTGACAAATGTCAACAGTTGACCATTTGGAATAAAAACACTTTAAAATTACCAAGAAGTAGTCGTTACAGACAAGTGAAAAGAATAGAAACAAAGCCACAAATAACAGAAGCTAACAATGGACTGATAAGTTAGAACTTTTGGAACAATATAGAATAAGAATGATACCCAATCTTAAGGATACATTACCAAAGGAAAAGAAAGAACCAAGGAATAGTAAATGAATGGCAATAATAATAATGAAATGTGAAAAATAAAAGATAAACAACACCTGCTTTTAGCATGGATAGATTATACGTAATAAATTATATGGAGCGATCAAGAAGGGTGACATGCCATCTAAACAGTTAGCATATTAGGATGAATACTTGACAAGAGTTCGAGAAATAATGAAATGAGAAATAGGTGTAGGTAATGATACCTTGCAGTGAGAACATTGACTGACTACATCGCATCATCTAGTAATATCGATCGCGACTACATTTATTTCCGACAAATGGTGGAAATGGTTCATTGTAGTGGAAAACGGGTTACTGAGTAATGGGTTATATTAATGTATTGAAAAAATGCTACTTCAAATTAGCAAAAGAGTACCACTTCAAATAACAAGGGACGATGTTAATTAATGAATTGAAAAGTTAGAAGAGTGAAGCATTACTAGCAAATCATCATGTAAAACCTAGTTATAGCTAAGATTCGGAAGAGAAAAAGAGGGATTAATAACAGCGGAATGAGATGAGACACTGTACACAAATTACATCAAATAAAAGGAAAAAAGTCAACAAGTTATAGCAAAATTACGCAATGTATAAACTAGCTTTTAATATAATCAAGTTACTGGCGCTATACATGAAATCTTTGTAAGAAATAGTGATATTAACTAGGTAAATGTGTTTGGAGAAGTTTAAATATTTTAGAGCTTCGGAATACAAACTAACAGGACAAGAGAGTTGAGCATAACATTATCACTGTGGAAGTGATATTACCAAACAGTAAATGACCAACGAAAAAATCAGAATGTCATGATCAAATGAATTACAAGCTTCCTAGTTGAGCAAGGGCAGGGAAAAGTCATTTTCGAAATGTTTGTAGGAAAATGTACATGAAGGAATAGCATGGTCTCTGTTACAGAACATAATGGAAGTTTGCGACAAGTGTCATTAACGAGCCCGAGGACAAGTAACACATGGAGAAACCAAATGCAGCATCGAATTCTCGCGGTGTTTGTACGGTTGAATGAATTAAACACTCAATTCCCCGATTTAGTTCTGAATTTCTCAACAGCGAAACTGAACTTCAATAAGCCATCGCAGCGCGTAAGTAATCCCGCATGTGAATAGTGTTTAAGCATAACACATATTCTCAAGAATGATCACCATCAAAAAAAACCAAAAAACTATCAATAGCTAAAGTAAAAGTACGAACACCAAGTCAAGAAAAATTAGTTATAAAAAATAAAAAACCAACACAAGCTCAAGGTCTAAACAAAGGAAACAACAAACCACATATCCAAAATCCTACAAGAAAAAAAATAATAAATTTAAAAAACATACTAGACTGAAACCCCTTATGAGAAAAACCACTAACTAAAAAATCAAAAAATCCTTTGTTGCACTGTGAAATTAACATCCAATTAGATGATAAATTAAATGAAAAGGTTGCCTTCACGATCAGGTCAAGCAAGCTAACACTGCGCAAAGGGATGCGTGCTGTTGCTCGAATTATGGAAATTGTAATTTTTTTAAAGAATCAAATAGACGTTCCACTTTTGTTGTCATTTTCTGAAGAAAAATTAAAGTCAGCACTTTGAAAAGGCCATTTAAGGAACATGAACTAACGGGCTATCAAAACAACAGATTGCAAAAATAAATTGGAAAAAGTAGAAACGCCATGAAAGGGTGCTGGTATATACGCGCAAGATCAGTAAGTGAGATAATGTGCGGAGAAACAGCTCAAAGGTCAACAATATCATTTGGTTCTCTGTTCAGTGTAAAAATTTAATTAATAAGAGCATGGAGAACGACACCACCAAGTACCTCGTCCCCTCTTACTCTCACCTTTCGGTGAAGTCCCACTAATTGCCAAATTCATTTATGTTGGTAAGAACGAGTAAATTTAAGAGTTCTTCAATTTGAATGCAAATAAATACATGGAAATATTAGTAAATAATCATTACTACTAGTTCCTCGTAGTAAAACCCATTGCAAAACATAGAAATTCAAATGGTTAAACAACTTTTGAGAAAATAACTGGAAGGGTTTTCACGAAGCCTCCTGAAATTACCATTTCCTTATTTCACATCCAAGCCATGACAAGTAATGATGAGAAAGATGAGTTGGTATCGACAACTGCTGCAAGATAGGTTTGTTTAGATTTTCAAATCATTTTTACATTCATTTTTTGGATCTTTGATGATCCAGTCTTTTTTTTGAAGTATTCTTAGTGATCAAGATCCAATTAGCGACAGCGCGAAGTAAACAAAATCCTCAGTATAATCTTGAAGATTTCAGCGTTTTTGTTTCACTACTTCAATTATTGGCAGTTGTTAGCCACTCCTGCTACCAAGAAACTCAGGAACTTTGTTGTGCGTTGAAATGGTGGAAATTTCATCGTAATGAGAACTGTATGGTTTTGTTATTACCGATCAAAATTATTATTATTTCTCGATAGTCTGATATAAAAGTGGAGAGACTGACTTATCAAGTGAAATATTAGAAGTCCCCGAAATGTCCGAACCATTTAAATACACTTGATAATAGTATCATCATCACACTAAATTCCCCAGTGTGAATTCTAAGGCAAAAACTATTTTTAGATGCAATCTGCTTACCCAGGCCGGTTTGGCTACCATCAAAACATTACGTTTCCAGTCTTTTCGGATAGAGCTTAACTATCATCAAGTTATTTCAATTAAACGCCCTAGCTGGAGCAAAGTGAAACTGACGCGAACTTTAAATTCGCAGTCCTAGAGCCACAAACTTTTCGTAGTGACCAGTCATGATAGCAAAGAGATGGGCATGAATAGTAACATAATGCAAACTATATTTAAACCTGCTACTCCCGTACGGTTTGCTACTTTTTCGGTACTGTTAAATCACAACGGTAAATGGTGAGGAGAATGGTTCAAATAAGCGTAGTTTTTTTTAATGGAAATGGCGGTGCCGCTATATTCCTTTTTGGAGTGAGGATGGGAGTGCAGGTGGCTTGTTGGCATGTAGACTTAGTAGGAAGGGACGAGTGGGATATGGCCCTCGTGCTTGTTCGATTTTGTGAAATACTGGATTCCTTCATTACATACTGTTTCAGAGGATGTGATGTGTTCATTCAGCTGATTGCTAAAATTTGTTGAGCGGATGCGATGCTTAGACGGTTGGGCTTATCCTCCTTATGGAAACCGAAAAATCCGCATTCGATGGAATATTTAAAGTGAGCCATCCATTGTGCGCCAGATGACCATGTTCAAGTCGACCAGTAGTCTTTTTATCTCATAAGTTTTAGATTGTTGATTATCTGAAAATAAGTACTTACTTCTTTCGTGTCTGTTTTTCAGTAATTTTTAGATATTTACATGAAATACTTCGCAAGAACGAGCAGGTTACAGAGAATAATCGAAAGTTGCTGGTGGAATGCCTGAGAGCAATTGCTGAAATTCTGATTTGGGGTGATCAGAACGAAAGTTCTGTTTTCGAGTAGGTAGTATATTTATCCGAATTTATTATATATCAAATTACCACTCCCAGTCATAATGCACAGCCCCGTAGACATTCTTGCACAGTGGTTAAATTTATGAAAAGTCGAAATGAAATTAAATTTAGTTTACTTTGCAAATGTGGTTTTTTTTCGGTTTTGCTGGCCGCTCTTCTCACAATTGTTTATTTCAGTTAGAGATGGCTTAGGATTGACACTTGATTGATGGAGGCATATGTTAATGTTTTTCCAAGACTTTCTTTTTCTTTTGCTCGATGATCGGCGCAACCGTCTCATGTATAATTTTCAGTTTTTTCTTAGAACGACAAATGTTGGAATATTTCCTCTCCATAATGAAACAAAACTGCGGATCCTTTATCTGTGTTCAATTGTTGCAAACGCTCAACATTTTATTCGAAAATATACGGCACAAGACTTCTTTATGTGAGTTTGTCTCTGTTTTGTCGTTTTTGAAGTAATGGGAATACAGCAGTCTTCTTTCATTCATCTTGTAGAGCAATGCTTTTATTAAGCAGTTGTGCATGGTAATGAATATGTCGGTTATTTGCAGATTACTTGCTCAGCAATAACCATGTTAATTCAATCATCACATATCATTTTAATTTTGAAAATGAGGAGATCATGGCCTATTATATATCCTTTCTGAAAACGCTTTCCTTCAAGCTTAATGCGTGTACAATACATTTCTTTTTCAATGAGGTTCGTCTGTTTTTTATTATAAGTCCTTTATCCTGACTATGGTTCATTTCATACTCGTATCCAGTGATTTTATAGCCTAATCAGGACTTTCCATTGTACACAGAAGTCATCAAATTTCGAAATCATTGTGAAGCTATGGTACGCATTGCGGTACGAACTACCACACTGAACATATACAGAGGTATTCATCACTTTTTTGCACAGTTCTTTATTCAAAACCATGAGGCCAATAAAACTTTGATATGATATGATATTAATCGATAATTTTGAATATGTATATAAATATTCTGATAATAAGCAAAAAAAAAAAATGTTGTATGATAATATTGGGAGTAAAAATTAGTAACTTTAATTAAAAAAAAATAACATCATTATAAAATAACTAGCTGATAAATTTGATAAATGATTAAGTTACTTATAATACAAATTAATAATATATATGTATATGTTCTGATAACAAATAACAAACAAATAAATAGATAATA
>NW_018108361.1:32202-56764 GCF_000183805.2 Loa loa | reverse complement strand
GTCGTTTTTGAAGTAATGGGAATACAGCAGTCTTCTTTCATTCATCTTGTAGAGCAATGCTTTATTAAGCAGTTGTGCATGGTAATGAATATGTCGGTTATTTGCAGATTACTTGCTCAGCAATAACCATGTTAATTCAATCATCACATATCATTTTAATTTTGAAAATGAGGAGATCATGGCCTATTATATATCCTTTCTGAAAACGCTTTCCTTCAAGCTTAATGCGTGTACAATACATTTCTTTTTCAATGAGGTTCGTCTGTTTTTTATTATAAGTCCTTTATCCTGACTATGGTTCATTTCATACTCGTATCCAGTGATTTTATAGCCTAATCAGGACTTTCCATTGTACACAGAAGTCATCAAATTTCGAAATCATTGTGAAGCTATGGTACGCATTGCGGTACGAACTACCACACTGAACATATACAGAGGTATTCATCACTTTTTGCACAGTTCTTTATTCAAAACCATGAGGCCAATAAAACTTTAGTGCAGTTATTTTGTTCGTATTTCAAGTGGAAGACGAAGCAATGCGAAGCTTTGTTCGTGCTCACTCCCGGGTTTACTTTTGTGCGTTGAGCGATTTTATTGCTAGACAGTCGATTGAAATCGATCATTTCGCTCGGTCAGCTGAAAATGAATCCAGCAATCGCAAAAGACTTGATGCTATGATTGATGATTACCTTGATTATATGCATTACCTCAACGATATTTTGCTTGTGAAAGTTGGTTTTTATCTCTTTGCGATTCTTTTTTTATGTTCGTTTTTATCACTTTTTAGAAATAAAAGTCGCTCTACTTTTATGCATAACAACCACATTCATTTTATTTAACAGTGGGTTTTTTTTCAAAATGTACTGCAAATTTGAGAATTTGTATTTTTTAGGATGAAAAACTTTCTGCTGTGCTTATCGAAGTGGTTTTTGAAAGACTACTGGGGTCACTCTATCTTTCATCTCTTGGCAATATTCGTTTCCATCCCACCGCTGCTATTTTAACACCAGTTTCTACTCTTTTCTTCCTTGCTCAATTTCTGCTGATTGTCGATGATTTTCAGGTGTGTTAAATAATGAGATCTTTATAAAATTATATTTTGTAGCGCATTCGATACTGGAGTGGTTGCTTATCTGTTTCGTGATTCATGAGATCAGCATAGCGTCCTCAAGTAGTTTAAATGCATTCGTATACTGAGCTTAGCCCTAATATGCCTTTTCTATGCAACGTCATCCTATCCTATTCAGGCAGTGGTTGGTTTTTTTTTTTTTTTTTGAATTTTTTCATATTTATGCATAAATTTCTCTGTTTTACATTTTGAAAGGTAACTTAGTTTGTAGGCGGTACAAACACTTTTGTCGTCGTTCTTTTTCGGTGATGGTTCGGATGTGGAGTATCAGTGGATTCGTAATGAAAAAGCAACGTGGATTCTTACGAATATGAAGGCTAGAGACATTGAACCAAGGTTGATTTCCAGGTGTACTTGCATATTTGAAATTGTGTATATAGAATATTTTGAACTTTCCTTAGCTTAATCTCAGATTGACAAATTCCAGGGCATTTTTTAACGGTTATGTGAATGCGCTGATTTGTTCGAAACATGATCATTCGGCTTTTTATGGACTTATTTTCATTTATGCCCTTTGTCAGAACAAAGGTATTATTGTTTTGCTATACGCCGTTACCATATTCAAAGCGATTTCTTGTTGATAGTTCTATCAATCTGGATTGAATTTCTTTGAAGTTTTTAAATGCGAAACATTGGAATCTTTCTTTCTGTTTTTGTGGTATTAAGCTTCATCATACAATTAAACAATTCATTTTAAAGCATTTCAGGAGCAAGAAGAGAAATTTTGGAAGCTGTACAGTTCACTTCCGATATCGTTGATCCTTCCGGTCATAATTTCCTGAACGGATTGCTGGATATCATTACCAGAAGTGCTGAAAAAGGTGTTAATATATTTTCAATTGTTCAGCAACTGTTATTTCCATTATTAGTTTATTACTCGACCATTGAAGTACGGTTGCAAATTTTCAGACGCGTTTATCCGTACAATAACAGTTGAATTATGCTGTATTGTCTTAAGGCAGCTCTTGTTGGTCATGGATGCATCTGTAGATGCGCAAGTAGAATGTGAAAGAAGAGCCGAAAAAGTTATAGCAAATCTTGTTAGCCTGCTCACACCATATGTTTACTCGGAAGAATTGTTTTTGGAAATGTTTGAAGATGAGTTCTATAATTTTGAGGTCAGTTCCAGCATTTTCATCATTTTAAAAAATATGTCAGCATATTATTCTTGATCTGATGGTTACTTCATTTTTAGCGGAATAAAATCCAAATTGGAAGTATCAGTACTGATCCATCACTTTTGCTCCCTCCTCTTAATACACCACTGAATGGTGTGTCGCTTAATAAGCGCCTTCCATGCGGCAATGAGGAACGAATTCGAAAGGTGAAAATTTTTTTTGTTTCCAATTTCTGTTTAAGGGCATTATATCTCTAGTTTAATTTTATGCTTGATAATTATATGGACATAAACAAAATACAGAGCACAGTAATTTTTGTAAGACATAGTAGAAAGGTTGCAAAGTTAGTCCTTTTTTTTTCCAGAATATCCAGCTGTTTTTCCATTTGAGGCACTTTGCGTTAGATCTGCGTGATGAGGAAGAAATGCGTTTACCGATATCATCTAAAACTGATGTGTTTGTTGAAATAAACGATTGTATTAACCTCGGTTGGTTCGTCAAGTTTTCTTTTTATCATAAAGAAGGACAGAGTCTCCATTTTTATAGCAGTGTTCTTTTTCTTTTGCTTTAAGTCCTTTTAACGTGAGTAAAAAAAAAATTTCCCATTTACCAGTGTATTTTCTGATTTAATTTTACTTTTTACATTTTATGCTGCATTATTTGTTGTAGAAAACAGTGATTTGCTTGCTTGTACGGTTGTTACGAATGAGAAGAGTGAAAAAGTCCATCGATTCCTTGTTACGGATCAAGCGCAGTTGATATTGGTAGAGCCAGATAACAAGCGTATGGGATGGGCCGTTGTCCGTTTTGTTGGTCTTTTACAAGTGAGTTTTATGCTGCCTTAAAGAAAATTATGCGGATACACTTTTTCTTCGGTCAGTGAATATATTGTCCTAGGACACTCAATTAACGGGTGACCTTGGAGATGGTCGTGCTCTTCATATCATTGTTAATGATGCAAGCAATCGTTCAGAAATAAACGATACGGTTTACTTTAATGCAAAGTTTTTATTTGATGATCATATCCGATGTATGGCTGCGAAACAACGCCTTACCAAGGTTTGTGAAAATATTCGTCTTCTTCCTTCCATCCATCGGAATTGAAGCGTTAAATATTTTTTTCAGACAGTGGTGATGAGGTAATGTGCCCTTTAGATGCAAGCCTCCGTGTTTCTTTGCTCAATGTGAAATCTCAATATATTGAAAGTTTTTTTCAATACTAACGTTGATAAAACTGAAGGAAATAACCACCACTGGAAGAAATGAAAAAATGAAACTCATATAGGTTAAGTTAACCTTTATGGAAAAACAATGTTCTAGGGTAGACAGATGGCAAGGCAGTGTAAACTGGATCAGATTTGTGATTTGTTCGGAATCGCACGCAAGGCTTCTACATGGCGAAATAATAAGAATCCATTTCGGATAGTTAAAGGTTGTCCACCCGGATCATTACGAAGACAACCACAAGTAAACAGTCCATGTAGCAGCGGATCATCCAGTGCTTCATTAAATATTGTTCCAGATGATCCTGAACACGGTCCAGGTCCTTCAGCAAATAAAGATTGGAAAGTAGAAGATATGTAAATCCAAGATTGTGTAAATGTTATCATGTTAATTGTACATCAGTGCTATTTATTTTATTATTATTTTGCGTTCTTTATTTGGCAAGGTGTGTCATTTATGTTGGTAAGGTCCATAACAACTTATTACTTAGTTTTCATATGAAATTTATACGGTGTCCATAGTTTCTTCATATGAATTTATATTTATGAGAAATGTTTTTCAGAGAAATTAGCTTGGCAACATCTAAATCCATTTCGATGGATTTCAGTTACAAGTTGTTTATAATAATATTGTTTAGATTGTAATTTGTTTTGTGCATTAGTTCGGACTTGAACCATATGTCAGTTTTTGAATGAAATGATTAACATTCCTTTTCATATTTACTGATTTCTACGTGAGAAAATGCATTGCATTAATATATCTACCTCCATCGTATTTTTCGTTTAATTTCTTGTTAATTTTTTTAAATAAAAATTTTCAGCAGTTTTTATGGCCTTTTAATCAAGGTTAATGACAGGATGTGGACTTAATTTATCATTATTATTGTAGGAAGGTTTTGCAAATGGTTCCTGATTGTTGAAATGGTAGGGCGAAATGATGAAAATAGCTTTACAGGTGTGTGCTATGTCCAATGATGGACCTACTGACATCCAGCCAAGAATTAACAGTTCGATGATTTGTCGCCGGAATCGTAGTTTGGATCGTGATACTACTGAGAAACTAACTAAATTGACGGTTGCCAGAAATTATTCGCCGCTCAAAAGTTTGGAAGAGAGGAAAGCTCGAGTAAGAAATATGAAAATAGCTCGAGGGCATCAGATGTTCAAAAACATCGAATCAGCGCTGAGTGATGGTAATGCGAAAAGGAAGGTGCTTGAGCAAGGGAAGAAGGGAGGGCAACCTATGAATAGACTGCAAGCCAGGAGAATGATACTGCAAAGTGAGTTCACCAGTTCAGAGGTACAAAAACCTCTGGGTTTCTCTGTGATAACTGCGGATGAACTCATTACTCTGTTCGACCTTGCTGTTAATGACCGTTGTTCGATGCACGACAAATTTGGTAAGACTTTTTAATTACTATTTAGTAAAGTATTAAGTATTTAAGTAAACTCATAATGCGTTTTGTATCTTAGGAAGGCCAGGTGATACTTCTTTTTTATGCGAGGGTATTTTTCTGTCTCATCATGTCACAGTACTGAAATACTATAGGTTTACTGGATTCTTTTAAGATTAAACGCTATCTTTCTCCGCCTTGATTTCTGTATTTTGAAAATCGATAATAAATATAAAAATCGCATCAATGCCAAGAATATTATTCCAATGAAATTACTTGTTTTTATTTAAATGAGAACTGTAAGAAATGATTGGAACTTCTGTTCTAGAAGCTACAATAAATGATGGAAATTTATGCCTCAATGATGAAGATTGGAATCGCTTTGCTTGTCACGTCGCAAGTATTGCAGTACGGGAGGTCAGAGGATTTGCAGTAACCGCTGCCATTATGGCTGTCAGTAAGTTATAAATTTTGTATATTAAGTGATTCAGTGCTGTTTCAGAAATTTAGCTTGGTTAAGGTAAATGTGGAACAATGCTGGGAATGTAGAAAGGGTATGAAATAATCCTTATGTTATGATGTTAAATGTGATGTCTTTATTTTTATTAACATTTGTTTAGATGCAAAAAAAGCTCAATCAATAGAAAGAGGTTTTTTAGAGACAAAGTAATTAAGCCTTGATGGAATGGTGAGGAATGTTTTCTTGTTCTAAAACTGTTGGGTGAATTCTTGTTTCCGATAATTTCAGGACAAAAGGGCTTTCGTTCAGCTTTTGCGCAAGAAATCAATGTTTTAATGTCAAATTATGTCTTATTTGGAGGAAAAGCTGAGCAAGGACTACCGGAACTTGTGGCACATCTTTTGATCGCTAATTGGCCTCGCGAACATGCGCGATGTGATCTGGAATCAAATGATATTTTATTCTGTATCATTTCATCAATTAAGGGATGGCTGGAAACAATAATTGGCGAGGTGTATTTTGAAAACTTCTCCTCCAATTTAATTTATACCATGTATAAAAGCTACTTAATAGGGCAGTATTTTCATAAATCGAAACAACTGCAGGCAGATGAGATTGAAGAGGTTGAATCGAACTGTGCTTGTGCATTGTATGAGGTGTGTCGTTTCGCGCAACGAAAACTTTGGATGAAGTGGCCAGAATTAGTAGATGAATGTTATGCTGCCGTAAGAGATGGTATAACCTTAAATATCACATTAACCAAGTGAGTTTAGACAAGAAGTTGAAACTGCGAATTTAGCACCTGCTGCTGTAAGAGTTAATTTAATACGACGGTTGTTTTATTCTTTCGAAAAACAGTGGAGTTTGTCTTGACACATTTTTTATTAATTAACCAGATAAAAATCAAATTTTTACAAACCCAGTGCTACTAGCTATTTTAGAAAGTTATTATCTGGTCTTGACAGTTACACGATCCGTTTAGCTTATTGACTCGAACACTAATGAATGATAATAAGCCAGAATACATCTGACACGCAGTATACTTCACGAAGTATACTTTTACAATGTAGCACTCTTGCATTGCGCAGTCGAATAATAATCAAAGGGTCATCAGTAAATAATTAACTATCAAATATTAATTGCAGGGAAGCACGGAAAGCATTGTTAGATACCATGATTATGATGCACGAGTGGACTAGTCGGCATGCAAAAACATTGGTTAATGTCAGCACTCAAACTTGTAGAACTCGGGTTTAGTTTGTTTTCTCTATGCATTGTAATTCGTTACCTCGAATGGGAAATATTTGCAAATTATTCGACAGGCAGCGATGGCATTGATAGCTCACTATTGGTTGTATTTTCATGGAGTCACTAATAATTTACCTCATAATTTTGTACTTCTTGCTTAGAAGAATCAATTAATTATACGTGTATGATTCAGAATGGGCGTATTATTTGAGTTTCTTACTCTCTTTTGTTCCTTACTTTCTGATATTTCGATATTACATGACACATACACACAGCCATGAAGGTGATGGATGTGGAAACACATTATTTATCTTCGGTGGTTGCCGGTATCGCAGTCTCTATAAGCTTTAGAAAGAAGGGCATTAAAATGCTTTTCTCAATTAAAATCGAAATGCACCTCTGCCAACGTTTATTGATGGGATAAATCGATGGAGATAGTAAATTTGTGCAAAATAGACTCTCATGTTACATTCGTCATCAAACTGGCTTGAGCGCCCTTTATTTCCAAAATTTTATCGTCTGTGCAACAGATCACTCACTGTTTCCATTTCATCTTCTCTTTATAATTTCCTAAGGAGCAGTAATAGTGCTTTACTGATCCTTCATTCCTTTTTCAGCATTTTCGACCGTACATTTCATATGTATATATCTCTGTGGTACGTTGCAAATATCGTGTCTGTTGTTGTATGCGTGTTACACAAAATGATTGCATTTTACTTTCGCTCCGATGATACAGTTTTTGTGTTGCAAATTGTAATGTTCTTTCTGTCTGTTTTATCTGTACATATTTCAGTCGTTGATTATTTAGTTTTGTTTTTCCCCAACTGCGCTGATTGCATTTTATTTTCCCCTCTACCCTTTCCCATCCTTCAAAAAATATTTTGTGCGTATTGCTGTAGTTAGTATTTCGATAAAGGATTTATTTGCAGGACTAGAGAACGTCAAAAGTAATAGGTGGAAGAGGTGAGTGGTAACCGTGACAGCACGGGTCATCACACATCTCTTCATCTTTGGATCTGATCAACCCCCTTACTCCCTTTTCACGTGAACAGTAGATACATGCACGATCCGTGCTACCATTCAGATGCCTTCCGGCTTCAGACAAACAGGTCCACTATACCAGGCAAGTGGGCGTGTAAGGCGCACGATAACAATGAGCGCAGACGTCGTGTCATCACCATACACCTAATTCTATGTTATTTTCTCTTTCTGTGCGGAGGTGAAAAAGAGAGACAGGACGTCTGGATCGATTATGTATCAGATGGAGAGAGACGGAGAAGAGGACTGTCTAGACGGAGGAGGGGCAATTGACAATGAGTTGCTGTCTGTCTGTGTGTCGCTGTAGGACATCTCAGGGGACGATCTTCTATGTTGTGGCAAAAGCCAATAGATCACTGCTTGGTGTGTATCAGTCTGTGCGGGAGTCTGTCTATGTGGCTGAGGTGGTGAGCTATGGTACTTTCTGAGTTGGTGCATTTCCTGAGGCGACGAGTTCGCGCGCCTGAACCTGAATCCGAGCACTGCTTACTAGATAGTGAGCCTACTTGTTGCTCAACCGCCAGATTGCCATCACCACAACGACAACACATCGATGCTTTGTTAGTAAGTTTCTTTAATCATTTTGATTGAATCACGGTAATCACTCACTTTCCATTGTCAGTTGTCATTCCACGCTCAGGATGACATCCTATTATGACTGCAGAGATTTCGCAGAGCTTCATTGTGATCGAGTGTATCACATTGTTGGGCGTCATTTCTGATCTGTTTCCCTCCATTCCTATTTGTGACACAGAGGAGGCAAGCCGTGTTTATGACTTTTACTCGGCAGTGCCATTGCCAACTGGTTTTGAGCTATGGGTGGAACCGGACCTCGATAACATTCCGTAATGACAAAGATTCCAACTTTTGTGGTCACTGCCGTGAGAAGTGATACACATGCATACCTATTGCACCCTTTGTTTTTTCCATGAACATATGTTTCCTCTCATTTTTATCCATGACAAGATAATCTATCAAAAATACCGCATTGAAGAGATGATGACCTACCTACCTGGAATTTACTATCCAAATTTGAGATCGATTTTGTCCATCGCAGTAGTGCACTGCCATTGATCGTTCAGTTTGATTATGTGGTCGTTGTTTTTCGCTCTTGCTCTATCTCGGCTAACTCATCAGCGTTGTAGATTTGTTCTGTATTGCTATCTTTTCTTTTGCAAGACAACCATCTCGAGATAGCTGACGAAATCTTGAAAATGGGACACCTGTCTCACATCTTGACCCACTATTATAGGAGAGAAAGCAATGTAGTAATGGTTAGGTAGCCTGTATTGTCGTTTTTCACAAATCCTACCGAACTGAATTTGAAGCACATGTTTAAATGAGCACTGTAGGATGCTATTCAATTTTAGGGAGAAGTGCTGTAAAGGATAAGGTCCCTTCAATAAGACTGTATGGAATAAAGATTTGATATCCTGGTAGTTTGACGAACATTATGAAGTGATTGTGGCATCTCTTATGCCACTATCATGCATTGCTTATCACCAGGCGAGTTAGAGGATGGTCGTTTCTAATATCGTTATCACAGAATTTTTGTACCACGGAAAAGCCTTTAAACTCTTTCAAATGTCAGTTGTGGAGTTCCTTCTATTGAAGATTTGATTTTCTTATTGGATTAGAGATTTCGTTCTGCTATTAGTACGATATGCATACTCATAATTTTAAAAAAATCTTGTTGAATTTTCAGAAGCGATTGAAGAAGAAACTTGCTTGTGAACCTGAAGATCGTGCCAATGGAATAGATGACGAATGCTGTGTGTGTGTGCAGCGGCGTGCATCAGTTCGAGCCTTTCCTTGCAGTCACAAAGTGTTTTGTCGAAATTGTGCTGTCCAGTTAATTGAGGTTATTTACTATTTAAGATTTCGCAAACGATATGCAAGGATTGGATTTCTATGAATTTTAGATGCTTTTACTGTGAAAATTTATTACATGCTTGTATCATCGTTTTTCACACGAGCGCTGGTATTGAAGTATGCGATGTTCTACAAATTGTTTATTACGTCCTTTATGTATGCTCCGTCCTTTGGACGAATTTGACTGCTCTAACCAGTTTCGTTTTTCACAAAGAAAACTCGCACTGAAATGCTCATGTTCTTGCTATGTAAACTTTCAGACTACCCATCCTATAGACACAAAAGCTATTATTTCATCGACTGCCTTTGCTAGCAATCTTAATTATTTTAAATGAGCAATTCAGAAAGCTTATATTGTAGCAACTGAAATTTGCGGATGATTTCAATTACTAATAATTCAATTAGGTTAGCCTTCATTTTGGGTTGTATTTGAAAACAAAAATCCATTTACTTTCTGGGTTTGAACCTTTTCTGTATTGCCTGCTTTTAAAGAAAAAAGAACGTATTGACACTATGTATAACTCACTCAGTCTTTAGGTTATTCGAAATATATTTGAACAGAATATTGCGGATATGAAGTGCAAATTAATTATGTTGTCAGTACATAGAGATATCTGAAACTTTTTGTGATTGGAATATTGAATTTATAAATTTTTCATTTTAGTATGCAATCAACGAAAACAGAATGCGGATGAGCTGCATAATATGTCGCCGTGATATCGCAAGGTTGCAATATAGTCGACCATCACGGTCTGCACAAGTTCGCAAGCAACAGGCATTTCTTGTCGATAATGTCAGTAGGAATAGTACTGCTTCCACTGCTACTTTTACTACTGTTCGTGTTTTGAATGATACAATTTGGTGTAGTCCCGAAGTTTTCCCCAAATGTTCATGTCAAACTTTTCCTACGCCTGTTACTCTTTCTCAATAACTTTTTTTAGAAATATATTTTGTTTTATGGTGTTCAGATTTTCGTTTATTACTTTTGAAACAACCCATTCAATCTTTAGATTATTCGAAATGCGTTTGAACAGCATATTGCAGATGTGAAATGTAAATTAATTGTATTGTAATGCATAGGGGTGTTTGAAATTTCTCATGGTCGAAAGACTTGTACTTCAAAGTGGTCTTACTGCATCCGTAACAGTATAGTAGTAATAGTGAAGCCATTTGAACAAGCAGTTGGGATTTTATATTACTTCAGCATCCATCAAGTTCAAACAGACAACTTTTTCAAAGTCACGAATGCGAGTCTGTTAGTTTCTTTTTCGTTTTCTTCACTGATTTATGGAGACTTTCGAATTTGACTGGAATTTGTGGGATACATTCTCTTTCAAATATTCCTTCCATTTTTTCAGTAAAAACCCTAAATATATGAAGGAGTAACAGAAGGATTTCAAATTAATCGATAGACTAGGAATCTTGGCTTGTTTCAGTCGCAACGACAATGGTATTTTGATTGGTTTCTGTTATACACTGATTATATCCTGTATGTAAGTGTTGTTCCGTGCGTGTACCAAAGTCTTTCGTCGTATTTATGTGTAGTCATAATTTGAAATCAATGTTCACGAATATAGGTGGACGTGTGTAATGTGTGTACACATGTGCTCAACAGCCGGTAGTACTGCATAAATCAGCATCACTAATTTACTTTCGAATGAATGAAATGCAGAAATTTTGCTATGTTTTAAAACATGGCGACAACGGAAGCATTTCGCTAATGTTTACTAAAATTATAGAATAACAGAGGGGCATTTGTTGAAACGGTGAGTTCATCAGGGTATTGTTGCACAGACAAGTTGATGTTACTTTCAACATATTGGAAAAGGTATGTTCTGAAGTTGAAGTCACTTTGATCCTATAAGATAACCGGCGGGTAAAGGAGTGCAGTTGGAGTGTTGTGGAGTAATACAGTCCACAGTGAGATTAATGCTTCGTATTTGTTTTTTTTTTTTTTTTACAGATTTCAACACAGGAGGAAAAAGCTAGAACTGGTGCTGATCCAGTGGTCTAAAACAGTTTAAGACAGATGCTTTAAACTTTAGGAGGTTAGTAAGTAGGTTGTGTGTTCGGACTAAAATTTAGTTCGTAACAAATCCAGGAAACAAGAGGTCGGAGGAGTTCAACATTTCACCGGGTTCTCTGTAATCGAAAAGATGGGTCACATGAAGGACTTATAAGCGGTCTGCTTTAATGATCGTCCTTCAAGACACTCGGATTCCCAACAGAAATGCAATGGAATTTTCAAGTCGAGTGGTCGAAAGGGTTTTAAAATAGCTACAAGCGATTGGTGAATTTCACTGGTAAGAAAGCAAACTGAATCGGAAATTAAAGCAATGTTAATTTGTTGGGAACGGAATATTGGATCATTGTCGACATGGCATACAGAATTGAGTAAATTGCAGTGCAAAACGCCGTATATTACTGTATTAATTACGCACGACAATGGGAAGGATGGACTGTTCCACACTTTCTCTTATATCATGACATTGGTTGCTTCCTTCCGATTACTTGTAGCAGTTTCCTTGCATGTGTGGTACTGTCGTCATCATCGTTATGCTGCTTTCAGCAACACACCCGATCATGGGGGTAGACGCCACTGTTGAATTAGCAATATGAACAGGTTAGAATTGGGATCTAAATTGGTGTCAAGGTGGGTTTGTCCCGTAAAGATAGGTTATCCTCATTCACATCAATTGCGGAAATTTGTGATAACAAGGCCGCTACGTAGAACAGTAACACTGGGACGAGATGGCCGAGTGGTCTAAGGCGCTGGTTTTAGGCACCAGTCTCTTCGGAGACGTGGGTTCGAGTCCCACTCTCGTCAAAGTGTCAGAACATCAGTTTTTATCGCATAACATTGATGATACCCATTGGACCACAAAACGTGCAGTGCAGACGTGGTGAGGATGAGATAGGAGCTCAGTACTCTGATGCGCTGGTTTAAGGCTCTAGTCTCCTCGAAGGGGTTGGTTGGAATCCCTGTATCGTTAGGTGAGGGGCACGTCTTGTAAATTCATACACTGTTTTAAATTATCAAATGTTTGCAAAATTTATATCAGCTCATCAGAAGTGGCAGGGGAATTATGCAGCTTCCTCATGCCTAATTCCCAAATGCAACAGAATAGGGGGACTGTGTTGCACTTTGTGAAACAGTGAAATTAGTAATATTGATTCGAGTGTTTCAACTCACTGTTAGTCCTTTCGGAAGCAATCCTTCCGGATGTCTGTCTCTCATTATGAAAGGAAGTGTCTCTCATTCTGTTCATACCTGTGGACGTCACGTCACTAAGGCAATTGACAAAGAATACGAATGGGATATGATCAAGAGGAGGGCGGAACAGTAGCGTTTATGAGTTCGCACTGTAACTTCTGCCGATATTCTGATTTCATTTCGTATTCTAAAAGATAAGGTTTCCAGCTAACATTTTTTTCATTTCTTCGTTCGAGACCGAACATCAGCCAGTACTTCTCCGCCTCTTTGTTCCGTTTCTTTTCCAATCGTAAGTCTTGCATAGCGCATACATGCATTGGCGCAGTATGCAAACCTTATAATGAATGCAACTATTAGTTCTGTAATAAGCTCAGTGCGTAACAGTATAATTCGACGATGGGCGCCAACACACAAATACGATCTGTGACCGTCCAGCTAGCTATCATTGACTCTCTCCATTCGCAGCCTTCATCATGACCATGTTAACATCCTCTCCATCCTCTTGACCTCTGATCCCACTCCGTACTGCACTAGCCACCGCATTGTGCGGCAGCTCCTTTCAGTGAAATAGTTTTGATTGCAGTCAACTTGAAAATCGCGCGATCCTTTCCCTGCAGAATTGTATGTCCACCCGAAGTGCATATGCACAACTGCACTGCATTACACTATTTATTGGGACTACTTCGTTTATATTGCAGCACGACATTAACGACAAAATGGCACTAAGCCAACAGATGCAGTATTATCGCAGAGCAGACTGTTGCCTCTGTATGGAAGCAGTAACGGTATAGCCTAACATCTAGCAGCTGCATTGTCGCTGTGTCGCGCATTTGCAGCATAGTGCCCCGCCTTTTCATTCCTACCAAAAGCACTTACTCATTTTGTTATAAGAATTCGAATGTTTGCTGTTCATCTTTATGCCTCAAAAATGTTTCAATTCGCTTCTTGTTAAGATTTTCAGAGTTAAAGATGAGTTGTTGCATATCCCGCTAGGAAATATCGCAGAGAAGGATATCTGGGAAGCCAGGTAGGACAACTCACTGTAGAGCGTAGCTTTCCAGATTGTTCCAGCAGAAGCATCTTCTTATCCTTCTACACACTGCATCTACCGCTGCTGTGCTACAGATCACCTACTCGAGAAAGTGCTACTTCCTGTTGATACCTGTTTTCTTTCAATCCATCTGTAGAACGTACTTTGCTGATTTTAATCATTCGGCATGTAGTGACATTGCTACACTTATACCAGTTAACCGCAGGGCGCGCTACCCTAGATTTCCCGCGTTTTTGGTATCTTTAGCATGCGGTGATTTTTCGCATGACACATATGTTATTCGCATCGGTTACAAGAGGAGATAGTTATCGGTTATCGAAGTTTTTACAAGTACTTATTGCATCTCATAGTACTGCTGCACTATCTCGCAAATCTGGAATTATGCAGTAGAGTGTACTGTGCTTTGATGTGGTATCGGTGCATATCATCGGGGTCGCAAAGATTTGTTTATTCGTCGTGCACTTCAAGGAACAATGCCTAAAGAAAGCATGATAAGTGTATGGCCGTTTCCAGAGCATACTGTGGTCGGTGGCACTATCATCGACACATACACACACATACACATAAAACAACATACTCATGTATACATAACATAACATAACATGACATACACGCCACAGAATAGACCAGGAGGAGCGGCGCATTGGGATGAATCGTAGTGGTGGTGGTGCTGGTGGTCGTCATCATCGTGGTCGTCACTGGCATTTTCATCATCCTCACGGTCATCATCACTGTTAACATCACAGCACGAGGTGTTTCAAGAAAATCGATAGTTTGTGCTTATGATATCGTTGTTATTATCGGGTTTGGTGATAAACTGTGCAGAGAAGCTTGAAAAAATCTAGTAGCGGTGGGTCGTGATAATGTCCTTTTAACCAGTCCTTGACCAATGATTCGAATGAAATTTCGTTTACTTACTGATTACTGCTGACATAAGTATTCCTAAACAGACATCCTTTTTATACTAACACGTCAGATGCAAAGGATATGTTTCGCATGTACCTTCCTTTTTTATATTTGTTCTTTCACTTTATCATACAT
Organism: Loa loa; assembly: GCF_000183805.2. NCBI lineage: Eukaryota > Metazoa > Nematoda > Chromadorea > Rhabditida > Onchocercidae > Loa > Loa loa. The sequence continues at coordinate 41,976 of NW_018108361.1, read as the reverse complement.
GTGATTTCGTCATATTTAATTTTATTCACTTTTGGCGATAGGCGTTACTTTTAGAAGTGTACTTTTTCCTGCATCAGTCACTGACTTCGCAAACATTGCAAAGTCCAATTTCATGTAGTGTTTTAATTCACGTACGCTGGCACTGAAGGTTTTTGTATAATCGGGGATTAGACATTGCAGGAAAGTGCTCATTTGTAAATGTAACAGAAGAGCGCTAACGGTAGCAACAATGACTATGTTGTTTGATTCGCTATGACCAGTGGTGAGACTGCTACCGGTGATATTGTACAGTGTGAAGATTTCGATACTTCTTCTGGTGAACCACCGAGAATTGACCTTGAAAGACGCGCATTTAATTCTGGTCTGCAGGCGAACAGAACCTTACCATCAGAAAAGGTATTTTGTTATTTATTTGCACGATGTGGGATTATGAAGAGAAAGATAATTCTTGTCGCGACACACATCGTGATATTCGCAGCAAATTATTGATTTATCGCTTTACTTTTTATTACACCTCGACCGCACCACTGCGTTTTAAATTTGAGTCGTATTGTATGGTTTAAGCTTTAATCATTTAATGTTTTGTATGGACATGTAGAATTAATCCTTTTTTGTTACTTATTCTGTGAATTATTCCTTTCTTTTAAAATTCTTCTGTGTTGTAGCTACTTAAAAAAAGTTCAGCTGACGTGATCAAAACATTCGCAACAATCAATAAATCCGATACTACTTGTTCCTTTCCAATTGTTTATGAAAGGGAAAGGCTAAGCAGTAAGGTTATAGAAAAGGTTTGTTACGCGTTTTTGTATTGAACTTTCTGAAGTGAAAATCATCTGGTGTTGATTTTTCGTGATCCATCACTGTTATCTATTTTGATGATGACAATGCTAACGCGTATTATACATGTATGCTGTTCCCCTAATTATTTTCACACGAATTATTTTCTGCTTTGTGAGGGGTAATTTTTTTCATTTACATCAGGTTGATTTTCTTGTTTTTTTTTTTTTTTTTTGTCCAGCTTTGTTCTACAGTAATTTCAGATGGAGCTGGGGGAAATTGTTCAGACACATGTAACAACACCCCTAGTACCTGCATCAACTGCAATTGCGGGTTCCAGTCTGCCAATACCAGTCGCTAGTGAATTGTCTAATGTAAGCAGCACGGGTTCGGTATCTGATCGTGAGCCAGAAACTCATGATAAGGGTAATTACACTAAGGTTGCGAAATCTTTGGAGCAAAAGCCACTACGGAAGAGACGAAGAAATGATGGCTATCCACCCAAAAGTGATCGGAAGATTACTGAGTGTTTCAAGGTATTTTTTTATGGCTATCTACATGTTGCCCGTAACTGGTATTGTGGCTGAAACTGTTTTATGAAGATATGTTTTCCCACAAAACTTTTCGTCACTCAGAATTGTTTATAAGTCGTGTTGCTGATGCATGTCACATTAGATATGTCGATTTTTTTTTAACTTGCAATTTTCAGAATATGGCAGTTGGTTCCAGCCCGAAGCGTCAGATAAACTCTCACGCTAATGGCGACAGTTCAAGCAGTGACTACGTATGTTGGTTTCTCGTTCTCAAAAATGTTTTAAACTTGATTTAGAAGTGTACCATAATTCTTTTTCATGAAGCTTCTTGCTCATATTCTTTTAGCACTTTTTACAAATCTGTTTTTTACAAGAATAGTCGGTTATGGAGATAATCAAGTTTTCAGCAAATAAAATAAAGGTAGTTCCAAAAATAATGCATACTGAGCTCCGGTCTCATTCCTGAACAGCATTAGTCTCTCTTTTTTTTCTGTCTCACTTTTTTGGCACTGTCCTGTCCAAAGTCTTCGGTTTAACTGATAACTGTATGAATATTAAAACTAACACTTTATCACTTTTTGAATAGAGACTTACTTTTGTGGTCCATAGGAGTATCGTTGACACGTAATGCATATTAGTTCTGTGTTCAGGAATATTTTGTAAATCTTGTGGTGAAACCAAAGATCAGGCATGTTTGTTGGCTCTCTTGTCTTAGGTCGTTAACTCGTTTGTTTGAAATTTGTATGTATATATATATATATGCATGTTAATGTATAGTTTTTTATGCAAGACATATTTTTGAGCTTTTTTGAGTTACCAGCGTAAGTAGGTGCGAGATCTTAAGTATCGTTATGCAGTTTTCCATATGTAGATAGTATTTGTACTGCAAGCGCGTTATTTTTTCATAAAGTAGAAACATTGCTTTCAAATTCAGATCTGTATACAATGTTAACCGGAACTCAAACTTTATGCTCTAGAAAAATATAATTTAATTCATTATATATAAATATTTTTCAAGTGTGCAATTATTACATCTGTTTCTCCATCGACCAACACTCGGCCGAATATTCATCTGACCATTTTTAATTCGAGTGATTCAAGCCAAAGCCAAAGTCCACCCCAAACATTGATGTGCAGACCTCGAATGGATTCTCAGGTGTTTTTCTTTTTCTTGTAAAATAATCCCCAAATTTAGAATAACATCCACTAATTTTTTACAGACTAATTCTTCAACACTTTGTTCCTTTTTTCACAAACCACTTTATGTTTGTCTATTTTCTTTCCACTAAAGAATTTCTTTCAGGCGCAAACTGATGAATTATCCTTAATTGATGCAGCAGAAATGCGTTCTGAGCTTTCAAAGAAAGATAGTATAATTGAGGATATGAGGAGGACGATTGAAGAATTGAAGCAGCAGATCATCAAAAGAGATCGTTCCATGGACGCATGCAAAGAGACAATAAGAAAACTGCTGATTGATCAAAGTACTATGGAAAGAAAACAAGTACTTTTTTATTTTCCAATACAACCAGTACATTTTTTCAGTTAAAGGAAGTTTTACGATGTATTTCCTGTGCGGAAAAGTACATTATTGATACTGTATGCTTATTATGACAACATCTCGATATGCTGTGCTGTGTGTTGTTAACTGTTGGATTTCTTGTTTTTCAAATTAACACTGAGTAGATTATTTCGTAAGAGACTCGTGATTCATAAAACAAAAATATAACACGATTTCTACAGATTTATCGTCGATTTTGGTCATTTTTTCAAAATCGAAAATCGAAGAATTTTTGGTGTTCATACCATAAGGAACATTTTTTAGGCAAAAGCAAAATGCATGGAGGATTGCTTACGTATTGGACAGTTCAAGCCAACACGTCACCGAGAAGAGTTTCGTGAAATGTGGGCTGATGGTTGGGCATTTGAAGAAATTAATAAAGCACAGCAAAGGATTGCAAATGAAAGAAATGAGATAATTAATGCTTCGCAGAATCTTCGAAAAAGGAAACCAACCGGAAATGCTCGAGACTTGAAAAGGTATAAAACTAAGGAATTTTCTTTTTATTAAAAATTGTTTATTATTTCGATGACTGCATGGTGTTATCTTCAAATCCAGCCGCACCTTAAGCACTGAGTTTCAAATGAATTAAAAGGTTTATATTTTGTTTCCTACTTCCCCTACTACTTTCTTCATTTTGAAAAAAGAGAAGAAGGCATAGTTTGAAATTTGAAATTCCATTACAAGTTGAAGCCGAACATATAAGGGCTATAAATAATAAATAATTTGCATGTTTAAAAATATGACATTTGAAATCCGAGACCTTAACAGTGGATAATTTTTGAGAACGCTCACTTCCTCCTCTCCCTAAAGAGAAAAGGTATGTTGGCGAATTGAATTAATAGATTTTTTTCCATTATGCTTCGTTGTGTGAAATATTTCATCGATTGGTTTTTTCTTATTCAGAGCAATGTCGACTGGTTCGGATGGTATGATCCCATCCACATCAGCAGGACCAAGTTCTGTTTCACTTACCGACGAATTGTTCGCAAAACCAGAATTACCGAAAGAATTGACTTTGCAGGAATATTTGGAGCAAGAAGAAATTTATCGCTTACGTAAGGTAACTTAGTTATTTTTTGATCGTCCTTAATTGCGTTACCGTTTGACCCAAATAAAACATGCTTAAGGTAGGTTGGACCATTGAAGAGTCGCATCGTTTGAAGTATTTTTGTTTTTTTTTTTGGCACTTTCTTTTCTCGTAAAAGTAAGAGTTACAGTGGTTAATATACTTATACACATTATAAAATATTTTTGTTTTTTTGTTTCTCTTCTTTGCTTTGGAAACGCTTTATGCTCATTGAAGGAGCATCTTAAAAAAGAGGAGGCAGAACTAATCGCTGAACGTGATCGTTTGGAGAGAGAACGTAATTTGCATATTCGGGAATTAAAACGGGTTCAGTATGAAGAATCAAGTCGGTACAAAGACCACGAATTGCTCAATAGGCGCTATCTTCTACTTTCGCTTCTTGGAAAAGGTGGTTTCAGGTTGGTTTATTTTAGTTTTATCTGCTTTGATTTTTATAGGGTTCTCTGTTTTTGGCTACTTAAGTAAGCATTCTTCTCATTGTGGCGTAATTAATGTGTCATATGGCTATCATTCATGGAGCAGCAACGGCGCTTCGAATTATCTCGTTTCTACCATTATTATATTAGTAATGGAAATTTTATTGGATGTAGCTTATACTTATTTGTTCTACAGCGAGGTTTGGCGGGCTTTTGATCTGGATGAAAACAGGTATGTGGCATGCAAAATACATCATGTAAATAAAGAATGGAAAGAGGATAAAAAGGTTATTGTTCAGTTGATTTTTAAATTTTTCATGTATTGAATGTGGAACTTTTGATTTAAAAATATCTTTTTTTTTTAATGAATCGGATAAAATGGGTTGGTTATTTATTTTCACTGATTTTCTTGTGTGTTTGGAAATTTTTTTATTTTATTTTTGCACTTATTATTGTCAGTGAACGAATCAATTCAGGCAAATTATGTGAAACATGCTATGCGGGAAAAAGATATTCATAAGACATTGGATCACCCACGTATTGTACGTTTATTCGACTTGTTTACAATCGATAATCATTCTTTCTGTACTGTGTTGGAGTACTGTGATGGTAATGATCTCGATTTCTATCTGAAGCAAAATAAGCAAATCCCCGAAAAGGAAGCACGCTCTATTATTATGCAGGTTGTTAGTTTGCTCTTACAAAATTCTGAAATAGTAGGAACTTCGTTTGAGAACCACTCCATGTCGCTGTTTCATCAGGTATCTAACCTGTTACGATGGCAGTTTTACATGAAAGCAGTTATTTGGTGTTGGTGATGGGAAGCAGTCATTATCTATGTAATTAATGCTCCAAACTCATAGGGCACTGCAAGGAGGTGCGTTTTTATTTCAAAGAGCAACATAAGCTTTGACCACCTGGATTATTTTAGGTAGTGTCAGCACTTCGTTATTTATCAGAAAAGCGCCCACCGATAATTCATTACGATCTGAAGCCGGCAAATATCCTGCTGCAGTCAGGTACTACGAGTGGTGCAATAAAAATCACTGATTTTGGTTTGAGTAAAATAATGGAAGATGCTGATGATGGTGATTCTATTGAACTCACATCCCAGGGAGCTGGAACATACTGGTTAGTGATTTAGTATAATTTTTATTTTCATAACGGCCTTATCAAAGGGTCATATTCTTTCGCTTTTCCATTACTCCTCTTTCTGTTAGTCTGGTTTTTCGAATATATTAGGGAAAGCTTGTATCCTCCGTGATATCAAAACTTCCCCACTGATAAAAAAGGTGTGGTTATGCTTCCTTAACTTAATTGAATTTAGCTGCTAAAAACTAATTTCCCATTATATATGGACACATATCATTTGATCACAAACCAGTTTATTTGTTTTTAACATTTCTATTTCTATACTTCCAGGTATCTTCCTCCTGAAACTTTTGTTGTCGGTCACAATCCTCCGAAGATAAGCTCAAAGGTGGATGTTTGGAGTGTTGGTGTCATATTTTATCAATGCCTGTATGGTAGACGAGTAAGCTTTTCTTTTTTGTAAATCTATTTAGTATGTCAGTAACTTGTTTGAAACTTTCTGACAAGTCATTCCACACACTCATATGTACTTTTTATAGCCATTTGGACACGAACAAACTCAGCAGAAAATTCTGGAAGAAAACACTATTCTAAAAGCTACCGAAGTCACTTTTCCTCCCAAACCAGTAGTTAGCTCGGCAGCGCAGGTAAGGTTACCCCACGTTTTCTCGACAACAGGACACCCACTTCGCCTGACTTTCGATACTTATATAGTAGGAAGTTTTTACAGATGGAGATTTCTTTCAAATCCATTTTTTTGTCTTGGTACATTCTACTAATTTATAATATTGATAGCTTCCTTTTACTGAAAACCCGTCTATTCAAATTTTCGTATTCCATGCACCTAATCTTTTGATTTTTTTCTTTTTTCAGTGCTATAGTTCAGTTAAGATTGTTGTTGAATTTCGAAGATTTTCTCTTCAACATTTCCAGGATTTTATCCGTCGCTGTCTACAGTATCGAAAAGAAGAGCGGGCAGATGTTTTCGAGCTTGCGAAACACGAGCTTTTCCGTCCTCGTGGCCAAGTAAAATTTTTTAAAGCTTGTTTTTACTTGGAAAGGATCTTTTCTGTCCGTAAAAGTCATATTCGATGTTTTATATCACTTTATCAAAGCTATAGGGATATGGTTGCATGTCCTAATATCCCGAATACAAAAAAAATTTCGAATTTTCGAAATTTCGAATTGCATTTCTCGTGGCTGTTCATGATGAGCTTGCGAAAGCTTATTCATGATATTTATAATCTGATGGCTATTTATTGTTTTATACTCACTTTATCAAAAATTACGAAAGGTTTTTCAGAAATCTTCACAACCACCTTCTTCGCCATTGGCAAGATGTCTAAAGAGTGATGAGGCGGATTACTAAACAATACCGGTGAAGTTGTAAAGTTTGTTCGCGCTTCTAAAAGTTAAAAGTTTTGCTCCTCCATATCTTTTTGTAATTTTTTAATGCTGGTCATTACTGATGTTACAGTTGTCATATTGTCATTGCTGATTGCATCCAGTTGAGGTTAGTCTATCGTAATTATACAAATTCTCGATGTGCAACACGCTTTCTGCTGTTTTTCGCGTTCCTTTTGTATTTTTTGTTGCTAGTTTACCATTCCCACACTTTAAAATTACTTGTTTAGTCTGTATACATGGCCTTAACTCTTCTGGCTCCTTTATTTTTACTCGTTATGTTCATTATGATCTTTCCCACTCCCGTTAGCTGCTTGCATCTGAACAGCATTATCTGTTCACATTTTTGAGGATGGTGAATAGGTATATTGTCGATCATATAGGTTTTTTTTCCGCTCCCCATTTAAATTTCTTGTCTAACATGTCACAAATCGTCTTTCGATTACCCATAACATCTATAATAAATGAATGTATATATTTGATTTTGGGCTTTCAGGAGTTAGAGTCATGTATGCAATACGAACTGTCATCTTGTCGAGCAACTGATCAGTTGAGGCTGCTGCTTATTTTATTATCGTTATCCCGCGTTTTAAGGACATATGTTTGCAAACTGATCTTTTGTTGGTGTTTTTCCTTTTAAAATGTTGTCGGATTGAAAGGTTAAAGAAGTTGGAGTGGAAACATTTGTTGCCTATCCTACAAATCCACGGAATGTAATAATGTCAAACGGTGTTGAGTTCCTTGCTGACTCTTTTTTCTTTCCATTTCTAAAGTAGTAATAATAAGCTACTTGTTTAATTTCATGACAATTTTTATAGGCGCCAATCAAACTATCATAACTACAAAGTGGGGCAACTATAATATGTAAATGCTGAATCCCATTTGTCTGGTCAATTCATGAAGGATAGGTAACTTTTAGAATAGCAGAGCGGAATGATAAGAGACTAAATCGCATAATGTTGGACAGGATTAGTAAAAATTTCGGCAGTAAAGATTTCGGTATAAATACAAAGTCTATATATCATTTAATCAGTCCTAACGAAACGTGAGGCATACTCTGAATACTTATGATTTTAAAAAATGTGAGGAAATTGTTAACAGCCTACGCCGAGGTCTTGTCTTCTTCGGTTGTAATTTGCTGGATTGGTGATGCATAATGGCTGGTGATGGGCTCTCCCTGGCTCACTGATGATACTTCTGGGCTGTCTAGCTCGCAAAATACAATACATGAGTTTTATCGTGTAAAACTCTTAATTTTGTGTACATCAAATTCTCGAGATTTTTCAGATTTGAGAGCATGGAGTCGGTTAACAAATCGATTCACTCAGAAAAGATTCTTTAAAGAAAATCTGGAATGAAGTGTTGTATTAAACTTGCCAGCTACAGTAACAGTGGTGTCAAAAGAACCGGGAATTCTTCGCATCGGGCAAAGGTTTTTGTTTATGGAACTGAAAAATTGTGTTATCGCAAGAAATTTTCACGTCTTAGAAAAAGTATCCTAAAGTAGATATCAGTTCACTGGTTTTCACTCCACAGCGGCCGGTAATTTACGCAAATTCGAAAAATTGAGAAATTTTCGAGATGTAGGAACTAGTCTTTCTTTTCAAGACCATCCTGAGCAAACCGTCGGACACGTGAAGTGATTCTTCCAAGTGTTGCACGCAAGGCAGTTCACGAACAGATTGATAGAGTCGTCATGAATTATGGAACCATGTTTTCCAAGGCTTCCTTCGAAATTGTTTCCAATTTTCAAAAAATTAGTAATGAACTAACTTCCGACTAGTTGCATTTTCTGGACTGCCGATAAGCTTCCCAAAAAACATTTTCACTTCCACCTCAACATCCTCTTGGTTGCCGGCGTTTGCGATCAGTTGTCGTGTCATATCAGCCACCAGTTGTTCCACTTTTCTTGTTATGTTTTCATGCATCTGTAAAGTTGCCAGATGAATTCAGATCAGCTTCAAATCCCAGTCCTGTCTTAAATCCACTTTGTATTCAATATCTTCGAAACTGTACTTTCTGAGTGCGACCCGCATACTCAACCATCTTTCTGACAAATGAAATTACCTGACAAAAGTAAACTTTTTTCATATTTTCATTGATTTGACAGTAATCATTATGCAAAATTTCTACCATGCAGCATCGTTGGATGACGTGCATGACAGAAAGAGCCTCGATTGCTGCCTGTCACTCGCTGGTTTGTAGATTTCAATTTCAAATCAGTTTTTTGCCCTTTGGAAACAAAAAATTCAAGTATTTAAAAACTCGATATACTTCATCTCGAACTACCCCTCCGTAATTTCATATTAAAGCAGTGTGAGAAGTTGGAAAATATTAGTGCAGGAAAAACTGAAAAAAGTTTTTGATTTGTCGGGTTTGTTCTTAGGCATAGACGAATATTCTGAGAAGGTATTCTTCGGTTTAGGAGGAAGTTATTAATTCGCAGAGGATAGCAGGTTATAATAACGCAGGGGATAGTAGTACAATACTTATCGAAGAGAATAAAGGATACGATGTACGTTTCAGTCCTTGGTTGAGTGTTTGAAAAGGAAAATAATCCAGTTATAGCCTTGAGTATATATACAATTTTAATTAACACAATGAGCATATTTGGGGGTGTAGTTTGTAACAAACATTACATTAGATTTTCCTTTGGATAAAGAAAAACTGTCAAAATCCGATTACAACAAAAGGCTCTGTTTGCAACATTAAGCGTTGCAATTAAGATTGGTTCTTAGAAAAAGAAATTTAGTTTATGAATGTGATTTGTTCCATAAAAAAAAGGAAGGATGTGAACTTAGATAAAGATAACAAAGAAAAACGCATGAGACAATGAATTTGAGGAATGTAAAAATTGGTTGAATGATTCATGACATTGTTACAAAATTGTGTGATTGATTT
>NW_018108361.1:27427-31825 GCF_000183805.2 Loa loa | reverse complement strand
GAGCATATTTGGGGGTGTAGTTTGTAACAAACATTACATTAGATTTTCCTTTGGATAAAGAAAAACTGTCAAAATCCGATTACAACAAAAGGCTCTGTTTGCAACATTAAGCGTTGCAATTAAGATTGGTTCTTAGAAAAAGAAATTTAGTTTATGAATGTGATTTGTTCCATAAAAAAAAGGAAAGGATGTGAACTTAGATAAAGATAACAAAGAAAAACGCATGAGACAATGAATTTGAGGAATGTAAAATTGGTTGAATGATTCATGACATTGTTACAAATTGTGTGATTGATTTGTACATTGGTTTATTTATTTTATTTTATTTGGAGCTTCGCGATATTCGAAATTCGCGACAAATAGTAAGTTTCCTGCAGTGAATATTCAAAATCCTATCAACGTTCATATCCAGTCGTGTGTTTCGTTCGAGGTAAATCCATACAACTTTTTATTTTTCGACAAAAGAGGCAGTATCTGTACAAAGACTTGTAACCCAATGAAAAGGCTAACCATTTTGTATTGAACTAATCAACTTATTACTCGTTATTACTGAACTTGAAACGACCAACAGTTTGTTTGAAAAACGCGTTTTCCTGAGACATGCTAACTCAGCTTGCGTGATACCACCAATAATGAAAATGATGGAATGAGTGCTGCGACCAACTGCTGGACGATCATCGCTCAGAATCGTTGTCCAGTCTCGCCAACTGTTTCGTATACCCGTTTCAATATATCGAACAATAACGGGTATGTAACCACTATAAGGATATGCTGTCGTTCCACATACCTTAATCAATACATAGTGGTGAACACATAATTTCTTCTTTCTTTTACTTTTCGAATTTTTTTTTGAAACGCATCACCGTAGAAACTTAAATACCGAACCACTTCAGACCAAACAAATTTGGTCAACTCAGCAAATAGGCATGGGTTGTAAGTGTAAAAACTTAATATTCCTTACCAGAAGTATCTTACTTAATTTTGCATCAAGCTTCTCAGTTCAAAAGCCCAAAATACTAACTATAAGCCGACTATCTTTGTTTTGTTTTTTTTCTTGAATATTATCCTTTTATATTCTGACATCCCAGACATTCTATCGACAACTTACATTGTGCTCTTCATCGACAAAACATGACAGTCGGTTACATGTTGTTTGGAAATCAAATGGAGCATATTCGCACTGGAAATTGTGTAGTTTCACCATCGGCGTGTGAAATATATGTTAAATTTAAATCATAAACTTTCCCAATTTTGTTTGATCTGAAATACTTACTTTTATTTTGCCATTCCTTTCCCACAAAAGTCCCGTTATTTGCAGTTTTATCCACAGTGACATATAATATCCACCATAGCTCTAAAACATATTTGATATTAATTTTACCATCATCGAGATATTCCTTTCACTATCTGAAAATGTGAAATCTACTGGACTTTGATGAACAAGAAATGATATAACGCTTATGAAGTACCTGGATGAAAAGTCGTTCATACGCACTAATGGTAGCATTCTTGAAACCACCAGCAACCATACACTGAAGTGCAATGAAACGCAAAACAATTAAAGGATTATATGCTTCTAGAATAAGATCTTCAACCTGCGGAATAACTCTGTCACCATATTCTCCTTGCATAATACCTAGAATAATTTTTGCAGTTTCGAAGCCATTAAATATGGAAGCATGATATTTTTATACAAAATTTTACAAATATCTTGAACAAAATTCAGTAAAAACTATTCCTGAAGTACACTACTGTAGAAAAAAAAGAAAAAAAGTTGGAAAATCCAAAATAAAAAATGAAAAATGAAAATCTAAACCATTACCAATCGCCAACTTCGGAAAGGTTGAGAATTGCAAATCATCGCGGATAAAACTCATCAGACGTTCGGCAACCAGTGTATGAGTGTCGGCATGTCTCTCACTTCCTTGCATGTCAAGTAATCTGCGAACAAAAACTTTGCTTTCCGCTACAGAATCACTCGGTGGATTTTCTTTTAATTTCTACAAACATTAATGAATAGGAGAAGAACAAAAGATACGGTGGGTGAATAAATAGTCGATATGCAAATCATGGCGGAATGGGCATCTGCAATAATGCTTGTTATATTAATGTATGCATTATTTTACGTAAATATATATGTGCTTACTTTTAAAATCTTACAAAATTTCACCGCAAATCACTAATTCAAACTCAAAAACAGCGCCAATAAATGTCACACGTTACAGCATTGAATAAAACATACTGCCCGCTCATCACGAAGCGTTCCAAGCGTTTCCGCTATTTGTTTTCCAACATCCTTGATATGAAGATCTCGAATCATTTTAAAAAGCGGATCGTGCAAGGGTATTTCCCCGGCAGGATCGGCTGAATCACCTGCGCTCTTTACTTTTGATGTCTTAATGTTACCTGAATAAAGTGTATACTTGCCCTCAGTTTCAGTAACGGAAAATCTGCAATACGTGTCGGGAAAAAAATAAAACAGGCCATGAGTGCTCACTCTACTTTTTTGGAAGGTTTCTCCTGAGATTTTGTTCTATGGTACTCATAATACTCATAATATTCTATGGTACTCATAATATTTGTCATTACCAAGTGACTGAAATTTTTGCAAAAGGTTCCTTGGCTACTTTATAACGAATAGAATTCATAATAACTGGAAGCGTTTAAATGCTTCAAAATTGCACTACTCGAATTTTCACCAAAAGCTACGAGCTAGGTATTTTTCTATCGAAGATGTGAAGGAGAAATATGTGATGAAATAACAGGAAGCAAAAGAAAATATGAAGGAGGAAAAGGAAGGAAAAAGAAAAAAAAAGAAAAAAATACTTTTTATAGGACCTGCTGTGATTTTCAAGAGTTGCTAAGCAAGGCTAAACGTAAAGCCGGATTTAAGAACTCATACTATCACCAAAGTTATTATTTAACAATTATTAATAAACATGCAGATGGAGGGATAATAAATCTCAGTTTATGGGGCAAGTGCACGAATGCAATAAATACATAGAAAATACAAAACCTGTGACACCCATATCGAATATTTCATCGACCAAACCAGCGTATGTTAACTGTATCAGAAGAGGTGTCAAAGGGTCGATCCACCTATCGATTAAGATAATATCAGATATTTGAAAATCGTTATGCTGAGATAAAACCTCCGTCTCCTCCTAAAATATTTCGCTTAACAGAAATTCTGAATTAAGCTCAAAATACAATGACGAAATACAACGTAAATGATTATCCTGAACCCGACAAAATTATGCAAAAATATTATTCACCTGAGTCCTCATTTTCTTTATAATTTCAACTACCTGCGCCGCCCATTTCCCTTTGCACCTTAAGTTGGGTAAACAGCCACTTAAAAGTTCAAGTTGTCGTACGGCTGAAGCGCACTTCTGTAATTCAGTCCAATCCTGAAATTCATTGAATCGACATTTCGGATAGCTAATGATATCAATATTGAAAACGAAAATATGAACTTTCCAATTAAACATTTCTTACGTTATCTAAAAGAAGCTTTGACGGTAAATTATCCATAAGAAGAGTAAGGAAATCATTGTAGAGCGGAAAGAGTCTCAACGGCAGTGATTCAAGTGTTTTCAAGAATGAGTTTGCTTCTCGGCTCTGTTTTAACGCCTCCCGAATCATGAATGAAGCTTCTGGAACTATCAAGGCGTGGTGCTGGCGATTATCCTGAAAAATACGCATTTCTTTGCTGCGGAGGAAGGATTATAATGTTAGTGACAACAAATTCGACATTAGCTAGATGTTGAATATACAGCAATTTTATTCAACAAGAAAAAGAAGGAAAAGTGCTAAGACCGCATTGCCAATACAATGCTGATGACGATCAATGCGACTGATAATATGTAAAGGAAAAACAAAAAAATAAGGAAAAAAGAAAAATGAGCTGCTTTCTTAGAAAGATAAATTTGGTTCGAAATAGATTGACAAAAAAGGAAAAGCAAAACAATGAGGTACATCATGTTATTCGTAAGTAATTATCCTTACAAATCGTTAATTGGGACTATAAAAATTACATTAGCGGATCGAGCATGTTTGAGGCATGTGATTAGTTTGTTGATTACTGATGAATTAGATGTCGATAAGATATACACGACATGATTATGCTCCGCTTGCGGTATTCTTGGTGAAAGATCCAGCTGTAGCATTGATACAACCTTGTGCTGTTTTAATTGTTCTGTTGTTGTCACCTACAAATTAAATTCAAGAGGATTTATTTTATCACCTACACTAAGCGATAAAGGAACCTAGCCTAAATTAGCAACAGAAATAAACTTGGTACTGTAAGCCTGTTCTTTACAAAAATTAATTAAACACTGTAAATTGTCAACCGTTACGACCAACTTCTGATGAAGGGAGAAACGTACTATTCTTTTT
>NW_018108361.1:10416-26465 GCF_000183805.2 Loa loa | reverse complement strand
CCTTTCTATTCATTTGTCTGTTCATCCATCAGTTAGTCCAGTTATCTATCTACCGTCCAATGTCTTTGTCACCAACACCATTCATCAGTGCAGCGCGTTCCAGATGATAGCAACAGAACAAACTTGACCGAATTTGATTCCCCTCTGACTTTACTCAATCTGTTTTCTCTGCACCATGCAAAGAAAACACCCAACCCTTAACAAACTTCTCGGGTTTACCGCTATAATCTTGATCCTCCCTTCTTCTTCTTTCCCACGTTGTCTCGCACAGTCTCTTATCGGCACAGATATCTCTAATTCTCTCTCAAACCATTCTATTCTCCTTTTTGCTGTGCTCCCGAATCCCGTGAATTCAATTTTCCTCATCCCAGCAAAAAACATCGTCTTCTCCTTTCCACCGGTTAGCAGACAGCACAAATATCTGCTTTTCTGCTACATAAACCTGGAAAATTACAACATATCAAGAGCATACAAATTGCTTTAGATCATATGCAGTTAATTTATCTGATGACAACGCATTGCAGTTCTTCAAACCCTTAATAGGCTACACACGATCGTTTGTTCCGCCAGATTTCAAATGTCGAATTAAACCAGATTAACTGATAAACCATAACGTTGGAATATTACAGAAGATACATGAAATGATTATCATATAAAAGTGTAGAGAAGTCATTAAATTCGCCGGACCTGTCAGCAATTTTAAATGGCTCTCCGTAAACTGAATTAGTACCCAAATACAGAAGAGATGCCAGGATGATCGAAAATAAACGGCCTTATGGATTCTATCGAAAAGGATATTGGAGTGAAAGACTTTTAGAATTTTTGATATCAAAAATATGAAAAAAGAAATGGAGAAGCTCCAAATTTGCTTCAAATGACTATGAGATAATCGTGGTGACAAAGATTTACAGTACTGTCATTACTGAATGAATAAGTAGGTATAGTGACGCTTAATGTCAGTAATAAGGCAATAAGTCAAATTTGCCCAACAAACGTATTGACATAAGATCCAAGAAGCAACAACAGCAACCAAGAAGTAAGAGCTCCAAAAAAAGTCAAGTAAAGCGAGCAACAATTTTATACTATTTTGTCTTTAGTTTGAAAATTATCCCAGGTTCTTGCATTTTTGTGATGACCATTTACTGTCGGCGCTTTCAGGTTCATTCTATTTACAAATAACTTCATTTCCCCGCATATCCCTAAGATTTTCGATTTAGAATTAGCTAATACTAACATGCTTAATGCATATGGAATGTGTTGTATCTTTCCATAATCGGTCAAATGTTTAGGCTATATGATTTTAGGATTGCAGTAATCGAGATAGAATCGTATTAATTATAGAAGGAACCAAATATGTACAAATTTAAAATGATGGATTTTTTAATTGAAAAACCAATACCTTGCGATTATCCTTTGTTCGAAAAAATCTTAACATGGTATTAACTGTATACAATTATGTCTATCTAAACTGAGAAACTGTGATTGAAAATTGCGTGAGAAAAACTTCGATCGAAATAATTAGCACCAGGTTGACGGACTTAGTTGCAATAACTTATCCATTCTGCTTAACCGAGAAATTCCTGGCCTTTCTTTTAGAAGTGTTCATTGGCAATTATAAGTTCAATTTCTAACTGCAACATCTATTTTGTGAGGTTTTACCAAACTTCTGGTCACAATTATGTATTTATTGTTATTAAAAGTTCTGTATGGTATTTTAGTTCTAAGCAAACATTTAAATTCCTTAAAACGTCATTTTGAACTGGATGTGACACCAAAATAAAGAAATGCACTAAAAACATTTTTTACATTAAGCAGGTATTGTCGGAAAAACCTAAATATTTTTATGATATAAAAATGTAAATGTGTTAATGTTACTAAAATGATGGAAATCAATCACATTCTTAATCCACTAATATTGTACAGATCTTCATGTGCTCCGATTGTAAATCAACGCTAAAAATCTTTCGTAAACTCCCGCTATACAAAGGGTTCAAAGGGCCAAGTGGTGGCAAAATCCCCGTTACAGAAGATCAGTGGCTAAATGTGGTAAACAAACTCCCACTATATAAAGCAGGAAACTCTACCAGTCGGAGAACTTCATTTTACTTGAGTCATTAACTCAACAGTTATGTACCCTACTGCATAGTTCCATTCAATTTTATATTCTTTCTATTAATAAAACCTTTATTATAAAGATTCGTCTGCCCCAATCAACAAGAAAGGCGCCAAAGAAAACAAGATAACTTTTACAAATAAAGAATGTTATGAGAAGGGATAAATGATATCTTAGAAATGTTGAATCAATCTTGTCTCAAACCAAAAAAGTTATAATAAAACAATACTTGCTATTACCTGAAGGTAGAATGATAAAGTACAGATGTTGTTATTACTACTTAAAGATAAAGCAGAGGAACACAGCGGAGCAACACTACCGAGTGGGTTAAAATGGATGTAATTTAAGTGGATGTTAAATAAAATGAAATATTGTCTGTCGAAAAATCAGAAAGGAAACATTAGAATATAGTCAAGTTACAGTTCAACAACATTGGCAGTCTTCTTTTTCTTTTAGTACCCTTTGTCTGAAAAGTTGTTACCTGGTTTGAAAGAGAGTAACAATAAAGTTTTTGTGTTGCCTGACATAAACAGAAGGTGGTTGATAAGAATTTATTGAGGATGAGTTTACTAGTTGATATATAATAACAGCTTAAATCAGATTGGAATATCATTCTGACGAATGAATAGAGTGGAACAGTAGGACGAAGATAGTGACAATCGTAAGTGATAAGAACTCCAGTCTCTAGTTTTTAATGTTTATAAAATGAGTGGATTTACATATACATTTAAATGCATATAAGATTTTACAATATTCCAACAGCTGCATAAAAGTATTTTATATAAAAAGATTAATCTTTAGGCAAGAAGAATTTACATGGAAATCAGATAATTGACTCATCACTTCATGATAGGAAACATTTATTCGAATTTGTCACTGAAGTAATAAATCCTTTACCTACAATAACCCTTCATCTAAACAACAAGCTTTGATTGGTTGTGTTTAAATTTTTGTCGGTTTGTGACACTCCTTAAGCTGTAAGTAATCTAAACTGCATAACTTATTTTACTATCTCGTTTTAACATTGCCCAACCTGAGTCAATCCATGTTTAACATTTAAAACTATCAGTAAATTCGTGTAACTTGACCAGGTTTGATTAAAAAATTGTGCTTGAACAATATACAAATAAACGACTGATATATAGGATGACATGCTGTAAATATGGATAGATTCTTTCCGGTAAAAAAAGGGAGGAAATCGATGCCCTCATCAGATTACAATGGAATGCGTCACAGTCAAATGATGGTCATTCAGTTCAAATTTCCGCCCTATCTCATTTTGCTACGAAAAAGACGGCTTGTGTTGTATTGTGTCGTAGTGAAGGGTGAGAGTAAGGTGGGTTTTCTGGTAGGTGTTGTATTCTATGCTTATCATCTGGACGAGGAGTAGCCACTTACAACGACATGAAAACTTTTCAACGATCATCAACGTCACCAACCATTTGCGTTGCTTTCTCGTTGGATTCCTTTCTTTTGTGTATCACGTGTTGTGCATACGTCTCTGAGACAGTTCCATGAATCAATGTTTACTTCCATTCATTTCATTACGCTTTTCGTATTCTACAGCCTAAATCTGCAGTCGTATATTTAAAGCATCATATATGTAAAGTTGGTGTGTCTTTTACCTTTTCCATCCTTCAGCGCTTTTAGCAGTCAAAGGAGTTAAACGAAGAAGTCACATAATCTGACGAATTCAGTGTTTGGTCATAAGCCGCTTGAAAGTAAAGAATACAAAAGCAATATTATTGCCATCCGTTGACTGGTGGTAGTGATGCCATTTAATGACAATCATTAGTACTGTTTAATGGTAGCTGATAATTATATGGTCTGTGGTACTTATACTAGCTCATTAGGCCTTCAATTTTCTTGTAAACACTTCAACAGTAGAGTGGTGGGACGAATGATGACACTAAACTTGCTTCATTAAAGCAGAAGTGAATAAGTCTTGCGTGAATGTGGATTGTCCATCCGACACATCACTATCATCCTTACTGCTTAAATTTCCGGAATTGCATTACGGATTAAGATCAGAATCTCTTGATCGAAATCTCTTAACTTTTGTGGTTTCTTCATCTAACTTGGAAAATAATGATTAAATGAAACTGGAAGTTAAATTAAGACGAGATAGATGTCTGGTCGTTGTGGTCTCGCCCCATCTCAAATAAGGTAGTGAGGAGTTTCTTTGTTTTGCATTCATATGACGTTTGCTTTGGGCCTCATCCTATAAAATTTTCAGGAGTCATCCAAACAGCCACTGACAACGATTGAAACCAATAAATTCACTATAATATTCTGGAAATATGCAAAAAGATATATCCAGACGATCCGGTACTATCACTAACTATATATGTACAAATAATACACAGGTAACAACAGCGCCATTTCGCGTGAGACAAAATGGAGGACGTTTCGGTGGAAGATGGAGAGGGGGTATGCTATATATTAAAATAACATTAAATATAACTATTTAATGGAAGAGATACTTTGAATCGATCCATCACATTAGATGAATAATATGGTAGACTTCTGCAAGATGATCGTGAGTTGTTGTATTTGACTTGCAGTCACATTACATAAAATTTTCCGAAAGTCCTGCTGTTAGTGATTAGTCAACAGCATTTTGATTCTATCATTTTTCGCAGAGAAGCAACATTTTTCGCAAGCAACAAATGAAAAATAAGTGAACAAGCTTTTACTAACCTAATTTATTATTTTTACGATGTCCAGATAGATAGACCCACTACAGACATCGTAATCAGACGTATTTTTCGGTCCGTTTGCGGAATTTTTAATCCCTTCACCTGCTGTTTTTGACATACCACCGCGTGTATTACCTGCCAATATGTTTAATACCAATGTGGTACCATCCAATGAAAGAAACGGACCGAAAAATTTCAAGATGCAGTTTGCACCTTTTGTGTATCACTTCCCACCATATCGGTTTGACATTCATCTGCCATGCTTCTCTGAGAATCGTAACTTTTATGCAGTCATTTTCGCTAAATATAATTTTCCTTGCTTACCATTTGAATACGGCTTTTATATTCTACTAATTAGTGCAAGTAATGTATTAATAATCAAAAAATTATTGTTATAGTACCTTCCTTATCTCTAAATGACAATGCTTCTGTTCATCCATCATCATCATCGTCCTCAACACATAACCATCATTCTATGTTAGTTCCAATGCGTTTTTCATTTATGTGCATCAAATTTCCTATTTTAAAAGATATAAAATATTGAAGTATGAAAAGTATACGCTTCTTTTGTTAGCATTAATAAGCTCAGATATCTGAATCTTTAATGCCAGTTTTGTAGAAGAGGTGGAAAGATGCATCGTCATCATCACAAAATAGAACGAGAAGATATCAAGAAATTACCACATAACTGCCAGGAACTTCCTTCTGAGCAGCTATCCCAACTAAGTTTAGGTATATGTATTTCTTTTTACTTCGGTTTACTGACTAAATAAAGAAAGTTAAAAATTGAGCTTCTTGCCCTGATTGTTCACACAGTGGGAGGAAAGATAAGAGAGAGTGGAGTCACTCTTCTTCAGTGCAGTTTCTGTGCTGTTAATTTTGTACACTGAACATGGCGTACATTTGCTTCTTAGAATAATCTTCAGTAACCTTAAGACTATTTAATTTTTCAGTTAGGCTTTTGGTTATTTCTATCTAATTTTTCAGTTAGGCTTTTGGTTATTTAAGTATCATTTTCTAGATAATGTTTCAGCAAATATACTGGAGTTTGCTTGGACGCGGTGCAGTTTTTATTACGTTCTCACTGCGACAAAATTCCAGTTTATATCTCGTGCAAATGATACTTCTGATAGAATGAGAATGAATATTAAAGAAAGAAATTCAGATTTCAGAAGATAAATTTTAGAGGGTGAAGTGATTGACATCCAAGAAGGCTATGGCTGCCCACCTTCGTATGTTATGGAGAGCTATCGTATCCAGATAGAGTTGACTTCAGCACGATATCGTTGTCGACCTTTTAAAGGTTAATACAACTGCTTCTTTCGTCCAGCTTTACTTTATATTTGCATCTTGCTACCATAACAGAGTGTGCGTTCCAAGTTTCAAGGAAAAAAAATTTCGGCAAACATCACGAATCCAGAAGTATTTTAACATCATCAGATAAAGAATTCGAATCAGTCAACAACCTTGATTAGTCTTGCAGTCAGAACAAGGTGGAAGTCAGTTCTTTTGTGTAACATGGACAAATCCCTTTGTGATTTAGGAAGAGCTCCAGTTTAGGAACATCGAGTGACCCGAGAGCATGACTTCTGTTTTTTGGGTTGACTTACATATAAAGATAACTTGTACACTTAACATCCTCACGCAAAATCAAGAGATTTTTGAAGACTTACATTAAATTGCTCTTACCTTTCTTTTCCAAAATTTAAAAACTTTTGAAGTCCATATTCAGTTAATTACAAATTTCGTATTTCACTACAAAGTATTTACTGAAATGTTTGATCATCTCAGGATTTGTCAAGAACAATATCTGAATCTCAAAAGTACGGTGTTTATTTTTGGTTTTAGATAATTCTAACTCAGCAATACCGGTTTCTGTAAACGACAGGAAGATAGCTCATCGCGAACATGACTCATTGCAAACATTACGAGGTCAGTTTGCTGTAACATGTGCTTCATTCAAAGAGATAATATTGCTCATAACATCAGAAGGTATATCCAGATACAGTAAATACCTTTATTCTGGATTTGTGAGCCATATTGTGATTTAGTCAAACGGCAGGGAAGATGAAATGATGCGTGTATTCTGGACTATGATTGAAACCATCCGAAACTAACCAACAGTGAATGCTCTACTAATAAAATGCCGATATCTTTACAAATTATGGAAAAATTCATTCTTGCACACTTTAAAATTTCGTGAAATTTCGCCTGGAGTATATGTCGGTCATTTTCTTCAAATTTTCAGACAGGTTGGAAAAGCAGTTGGAAGAAGAAAACTATGAATGCATGATTTGCTGTCAAGTTATCCATGCTAATCAGGTATTTCTTTCATTTCTATACTTTAATTGCAGAATAAAGATTTTACCCGCATTGTCTCTTAAACGAGACAAAGGAATCTATTTGAGTCAAATTTTCTGCTTTATATTGGAATATGATCGTAAGCTGGACACAATTATTTCCATTTTATTTGTCCGGGGTTTATTTTACACTTTCATTGGTGTTTCACAGAGTCTGCGGCGAGTGAAGTTGGCAGTAATTTGATAACCTTTTATTTCGTACTGTTACTCACAAAATATGGCTTAGAATTGTTGGGTGGAGAGTTGTGGCCGGTTAATCTTGTTTTCACTGAAAGAAGCACGGACTGTTTTAGTGGATATGGAGTTGCAAAAAATGCTACCATATGTTCCATATTAATCGTGCAAATTCATATGGTTGCATAACACAGTGGGCGGCTAAAAGTTTCAAAGCAGATGTTGGCTGGCGCTGTCCAAGTTGCCAGAATGTTACTTTCGAACTTCCTAAACAGTATCGATGCTTCTGTACTAAAAAACTTAATCCTCCAACACAAAGGTATCGGAAAAATGCTAAATTTTCACTTGTGTTTTTTATATTACATTGTTTTTACATTACATTTAATTTTTTTATTTCTATAGTAATTTAAAAATATTTCTGGAGTGATTCTGGTTTTATGAGGTATGAAATAACCAGTTTCTAAGTAAGGATCATATAGCTTTATCTTTCAGAATTGTTGGAAAGTAGGACTAATTTTTATGAAAGGGTAGGAGTGAGGTTTTAAAAATAATGTTAGAGTTGTATCATCCATACGCTCTGGAATGCGATCAGAAGGCTTTGCTGTTAAAGAACTGAGATTTAAAGGTTTAACAAATTATGAATTAAATTAATGGATCTGATAGTTGTGTTATGAGCTCGTATGCAAGTTTGTTTCACTCTTACCTGAAAGACAGTAAATTTGTTCACTATCGTTTAAAAGAAGTAGTTTTTTTTGATTATATTCATAAAAAGCTGCGTTTAGATTCCCAGATATGCCTCACTCATGCAATGCAATTTGTGGAAAAATCCGTGGTGCCGGTTGCATTCATCCGTGTACCGATCAGTGTCATCCAGGACCTTGTTCAGAATGTCCGCTTACGATTACTCAAAGGTGCAATTGTGGTCGGCAGATTATTGCTGGTCGCTGCGGTAAACAGCTGGAATTTAAGGTGAACAGTCTTTTTCACTTTCCACGGACTGTGATATCTCACTTGGCTTAGTGATATGAACAACTGATGTGCAGAGTATTTCTTTAGTTATTGAGAAGTGTAATTTAGAGTATTTGCCCTTGACGAAGCATTTTATAACACTAAAAATAATAATCTCTGGCTTAAACTTACGCATTATCATTAACTGAATTTAACAGTTGCTGGTTATAAAAAAGTCCTTCAACAGACTAAAATTGTATAACCAGCAACTGTTGCTTATACAATTTATTATAGTCTGTTGAAGGACTGTCAGTTATTGTAGTGTTTGATGGTGTGCGGAAAGATGCTCAGCTGCGGATTACACAAATGCGAAGTTATTTGTCACCAAGGAGAATGTAATGCTTGTGAGCATGTCGTTACCCAAAG
Source organism: Loa loa (assembly GCF_000183805.2). Classification (NCBI taxonomy): domain Eukaryota; kingdom Metazoa; phylum Nematoda; class Chromadorea; order Rhabditida; family Onchocercidae; genus Loa; species Loa loa. The sequence continues at coordinate 17,745 of NW_018108361.1, read as the reverse complement.
TGATTTCCCCGATTTATTCTTTCAAGTTTCTTTTTTTTGAAATAAGCTGACAACACCATCGGTATTTTATAAGTTACTTAAATTCACGTTAATTCGTGGTAAATTAGTTTCTTAATTTTTTCAGAATGTTTTTGTGGTCTCGAAGAGCGTATCGTACCATGTACAGTTTTGAATTTAAAGGTCACTTCATTTAGTTGTGGTGCTCCATGCACTGGGATGTATGCATGTGGTGTACATAAATGCGAACTCAGGTAATCCAAATCGTTTACTCAATCATGTTTCATGAATTCTCCTCGTCCTTCACTTTTGTTGCAAAGAAACATTGAAATACCTAGTACGCTTATGATCACTTATCAGAAGTATGGAATTTTTGGGTGAAGTTCAACTTCAAAAACTGTATCATTTATCCCACATTAGTCATCTTCGGTGATTAAATCCGATCTTATGAAGAAATGATATGGTGGTATCCGCGTCCACGACTCATTCTCCTAATTCAGTTACCATAAAGAATTAAGGTTTCAGCGATGCTTCAGATATGGATCTTTACATGTAAACGAAATTGACAAGCATACAAATTGAGTTTTTGTAGTTAAAATGAGAAACTGCTGAAAAGTTACTAGTCCCGTTCTGCTTGTACCTTCCAGATATTTCATTTTACCTGAAAAAAGTAGCATGGCTTGACAAATATTCTTACCATTTGGGTTTGCTCATTCAATATATTAGTATAATATGGCGTTTTTCTAAATTTCCATCGTACATCTCCATTAATTCCAAAGAGATCATTACGTTGTGAGATTAGATCAAAGGATTAAAAAAGGTATTTCTGTGAATCAAGGTTTAATTTCAAGATGTCATGACAAACACGGAAGGGATAATTGTGGATTGTGCAGTTTATCGCCGAAAAAGAAGGAATATTGTCCATGTGGACGGACACTAATTGCAGAGCTAGGGAAGCTGGCACGAACATCGTGCACTGATCCAATTCCCACGTGCAAAAATGTTTGCGGCAAAGTTCTAGCCTGTGGTCCAGAAGGTATACATTTTAATGACTCATGAATTGTTATCGATACTTACATTTGAAGCTGGCATACAAAACTTTGTCATCTCTTGATGCAAAATGCTAGACTGCTGCTATTTGATAACAAAAATTATATTTCATCCTTAAGCTTCCAATGCACTGAAAAGGTATGATGAAAATTACCTTTGTGGGCACTTTTTAATTTCGTGGCCTATAAATCTGGAATAAAAAACTTTTTGCAGTTCTTTTCCTTCCATTTAAAATCGATTATGGTTTTACGCTCTGAGAAGATGTTTAAATGGATAGACCTGCTAGATGTAACGGTTATAGTTTCAGATAAGCCGCATCAATGTATGCAGCTGTGTCATGTAGGATCTTGTTCTTGGTGTCCTTCAAGTTCTTTAATAAGTTGCAGATGTAAAGGCGTGAAAAAAGTAATACTGTGTAAGGAATTTGTCCTCTACTCAGGTAAGAATTTTGCGTTTAAGCGTTCCTCAGAAGGAAAATTAGCATTTATCTTATTTTGTGGGTATCATTGAGTAATGATTGATGTAGCATTCAAAAAAATCGAACATTTTAATTACTTTCCAAAAGTACCCACTTTTTTCCAAATAATATTATTTCAAACGGTTTTATATTCATTCGTGATTCTTTATATCGAAAGATAAGATTTTAAGTTAATACAATAAAACTTGGTAGTAGCTTTAAAAAGATAAAATTTCAAATTTGTGTGAGTAAAAGTCGGTGTTCCTAATTCACAGATTGATATTTTCTAGCCGAAAATCCATATCTTTGTGTGCGGCGGTGTAAAAAATTGAAGACCTGTCAGAGTCATCGATGCCGTGCTATTTGTTGCGTTGATAAGGAGCATTTCTGTATGCAGGTAATTTGCACTCGTCGGTTCTTGCGTCTCCAACTGTTATGTAAACGTTGAATTTTTGACTTTACAGATCTGCGGCAAAAAACTGAATTGTGGAATTCATAATTGCGATCGATTATGTCACGTTGGGCAATGTTCTCGATGTTTGCAAGCAAGTACGTTAAATTTTTTCCTTTCCTTTCCATTTCTTTGTTTCTGTCGTTAATGAATTTGAAACTGTGTTTGCACTGCTCTCCGCGCATAATCTTATTCTTTTGGATCAGTTAGGATTCAGAAATTTCACATCCATGTGGATGTATAAAATCGTATAATTACTAAAACAGTGCAGTGTAGAATTTTTTAAGGTTTGCTTTTGCTCACAGCATATATGAATCATTTAGCTTCGTGAAACCATTTTTTTTATCAAGTATATCTTCCAATTTACTTCTAACTTTTTTCGTTTCTTCGTAGGTTTCGAGGAGCAATACTGTTTGTGTGGACAGACCGTCCGTGAACCACCTATTCCGTGCGGTACATCACTACCACTTTGCAATCGACCATGCTCACGGCAACATTCTTGTGATCATCCTCCTATGCACAATTGCCATGCTGAATCTGAATGTCCGCCTTGTACTGTGCTTACTCAAAAACCGTGTTACGGTGCACACGAGGTTTTCTATTTTAATATCATGTTTTGATCAAAAGCTCTTAAAATACAGGCCGATCGTAGGTTTCTAGTGGTTCCTCTTGTTAAATCTTGTCGAATCCCATCTTTTGGAACTTAAGGCAGGAGGGAGAAACCTCTACTTCTGGATTCATCTTGTATCCGTTTAAATGTACCACACTCTTGCTAGCAGTCAGATATCACGTTTGGTTTTTGCGTTGAATCATTACACCGTTAATCAGTATGTGTGGTACTTTGTGTGTCATGCTTGAATTATGAGAATTAAATTGCACTTTTTTTCAGCTTGCTAGAATTAGATGGTCACAAAGTCATGTCGACTGCTTTATCTAATAAATTCTCATGAATATTCACGTTGAACAAATTCGGTCGCTTCTAAGGCCAGCGAAGCAAGTTTTTGGAAAATCTTGAAAGATAAATCCCTTCGTTTTAGATTCGCGCAAATATCCCATGCTTTTTAAACGATGTTTCTTGTGGACGCCCATGTAATAAGGAACTGTTGTGCAATGTACATCGCTGTAAACGAATTTGCCATGCAGGACAGTGTTTGGTAAACAATACTTCATGCCAGCAACCATGTACTAAAAGAAGAGTTGAAGAAGCTTGTGATCACATTTGTGGCCTTCCATGTCATGGCGATACCTCTTGTCCCAAAAGTTAAGCTTTTTGGTATTCGCTCTGTTCAGCAAATGTTGTGTTTAATTACGCAAGTCTCAACTGGAAACTTAGAAGTTGAAGTGTGAATTAATGCACATGCAGAAAGTGTGTTGCCGGTGTGAACAATCCTTACCGCCGAAAATTTACGGAGTCTTCAAGAATTGGATGGCCAAGTGCGAACGGTTTGATTAGTGATCTCATTAACTTGTTTCTTATCTTTATACTTTTTATTTTTGCTAGTAATTTTAGCTCCTGTGGAGCCAAAGTGATCATTACTTGCACATGTCTTCGGAAATCGTCTGAAATGCGTTGTTCCGATGCTGAGAAAGCTTACCAAAAGTTATTATCATTGAAAGTAATGGAGGATAACTACCCGAACTTATCTGCCGAGAATCACCTATTAAAAAAAAGTTTGAGCATCGACAAATATCGATGGTATGGTTATTTTCCAATCTTAATTTCTGTAAGTTGATCAAGACTGTCATAAGCTTTTGTGGCTTGTGACATTAATATCGGGTGGGAAAATACAAAATATGCAAAATATAGTACATCATGGTATTACACGCGTATGCTTTAATATTAAAATGTAAAATTTCTTTGCTCTTATTGAATTTATATTAACTCCTGTTGATTTTTGTGATTGTTGTTTTTTCATTGAAGGGAAGTATTTATAGCAATTTTTCAGCCTTCCATGCGATGCGGAATGCCAGCGGGCACTCAGAAATGAAAAAATGGCAGAAATATTAAATATTCCTCGTCCAGATGCAGCTGATGATGTAGCAGCTTATACCATTTTTCTGAAAAATAAATTGAAAACGAATTACAAAGAAATTTTGGACATCGAAGATACATTATTAGAACTTGTGCATGGTTTGAATGCGGTATGTTTGTCCATAATTTTAGTATCGTTTTTTAGAAGAAGCACAAAGTACACTTTCTCTTTAAAGCCTTGATTATGGTATTGTCTTGATTACGCAGAAGTTTCTTTTTTAACTCCATGCTTTCAATTATCATGGTAAAATCATTACTGAAGAAGTTTGGTATTGGCTTACCTATGGTTGAGAATTATTATCACTACTTTGATTTTAAATAGTTTGCATTGATGTGTTGTTTATAACTAAATTGCTCTATAAGCATTGAGAGCGCTTAAATCAGTTATTTCCTGGTGATATCGTGGTTGCAAATCACGAAATGCAAAAACAGTTCTGAAATAAATCTGTGCTGAGTTCTATGCTTTTAATCCTTAAGGTCGTCCATCCACTGATTATGCATTGTTTTTTGACTCAAGTGATTTAGTTGCAATTAATAGGAAACGAATATTCATTACAGCAACCAAATGTGACATCGGTTAGTCACTCATTTCCACCACTGCATTCGGAGCTGCGTCGTATAATTCATGAATACAGCCGATATTTTGGCATCGAAACAATCAGTCATGGCCAGGAACCACAAAGAAATGTAGTCGCTACTGCTAAACGGTAGGTAAAAATTCACGACTGCAAATGCATGCAATGTAAAATTTTAGTTTGCGATATTTTTATGTTACATCATTCAGAAAAGTATGTTAAGATTTCCTATTGTTTGGAAAATCATTGGCATTCATAACAGCAGGTTTCATGATTCAGTTAGAAGTACTTGCGATATTACGAAAACCTTTTGGGAAACATGAAAAATTATCATCTGCGAAAACATGAAAAAAGGAAAAAATTTATCGACAGCGAAGAATTTAATCTGAAATTGAAGTTGAGTTAGAAATATAACTTAGTAAACAATTCTTAACTTTCTGAGTCAATGAATATTTTATGGGAAATATAACGATTGTCCATAATACAATGTTTTGAAAATTTGAGATTATTTGACATTGTTTACTATGATTTAAATACAAGAAAGGTGTGTGGAAGCCTTTTTTTTAATGTTTTTGTGGTGCATTTCGATTTTATTAAACACTTTGTTATTTCCACCATTGTTGGAGGACGTGCTAAAATTCTTCAGGAATGTAAGTTATATGCCAGCTGTGTTTCTTACAGCTTTTAAAAGATATGCGGCAACATCGTCCGTATCAGCGTAAGCTTTTCATTATATTAATGATTGAAATTAATTAAATATATAGTTTACAGTTGAAATTTGCAACCATTTCAAAGTTTATTGTTTCTGTCAGTGGTGGTTTGAAATAATGTTGACGTTCATTTGCTTCCATATTCCATCCCTGTTAAATTATATTACAATTTGACTCATGAATGATTTGCATTAACATAACGTCTCGATTTTTTTTCTTTCTTGTCTCTCTAACAGCGTAATTAAATCTCTGGCCGAGACTTATGAAAAAATGATACTAATAGATAAATCTCTATTATTTCATTTTTCCAGGACAGAGTGGAAAGTAATTATTGAATAACATTTTTAGGTCAAGTAATGCGACCATCACGCCATCCAAGATTCTGTCATCGATTCCGAAAAGTTATTTATATGCTGAAAACAGGATGCAACAATTGAAACCAGTAGGCAAAGTATTAAAACGAGGTTTTAAAGAACCGTTGGCATCACAAAAATAGGGTTTCTTTGATTCATATCTTTTGTTCTACGCGCCAGTTGAATGTCTTGCATAAGACAGCTATTTATTTCTATATGACTTTTGAGCTCTTTCCAATAAATCTATGTTGAGCTCATTATTTTCTCTTTATTTATATTACCTTTACAAAACATCAGTCCTTTATTAGAAATCAGTAAAACTGATGAACGTTCCTACCGTAATTGCTTTCAGAGAAACTATGCACTAGCAACATCTTTTATGTCTGATGGTAGCCTAAATTGATAAGTTCATGACACTTTTCCGCTCATTCTGTAGTTTCATGAGTGAATTTAAGGAATTTAAAGCAGAGATGATTAACTTATTGATTTCGCGTGTTGCGTTGGCAAGCACTCCATTATAAACAGTGGGTATTTAAACAAATGTGTAAAGATTTTTGAACCATGTTTAAATATCCACTGTTTATCATCAAATTCTTTTTAATTCTTTGGAAATTGGCGTCACGATTACCATTGCTATTAATTTTATGATTCATGATCTCGAAATAATGATTACAATATTCTGAGATTCATCCCAAAAAGGTGAATTGCATCTGAATTACTTCCAGTGGATTGCACTTCAATGTCGATGAGTTGAACTTTTATATTTTCATATGGGCATACAATGCTCATTTCTGTTAGGAGTTTATGAATTTTGTTACCTCACAGTTCTAACTTTCCAGCAAAACTAAAGATAGAATAATGCTTCATGTATGGTAAGAACAAAGTCATTGTCACTATTTCCACCTATTTCACGAGACCATTTTCTGTTTCGCGAACCATATAAAAATTTTGTTTTTCCCTATGATAGATCTATTTGTTCACGGTTTCCGTCATTAATTTTTCTTCGTTTATCTCTCTATTTGGTTTTACTTTTAGACGAATATAAACTCTGATACTTTTTCCTTTTCTTACAAAGCAGTTTCATCTCTTACATGTACTTTGAATTTAATATTGCTGAAACATAGTTTTGGGTCGAAAGCCTTTTTCTGACTATTCCTGTTCCTCATATAACTTCATAATTTGGTTGTCTTTGAAAGAAATAGATTGATCCTTTTTTTGATTTGCATTTTAATTTATGAGGTTCATTTGCGTTTAGCTATATACACAGTTATGCGGTGGTTGTCATTGCACAGCTCTAATCTCGTCATGATAATTGATATTCTTCTGTTGAATCAGCACTGAGAAATTTCATTTACCCCAAGAATTTTTTTGAAAGTGTAATAAATTATGTGAAGGAAGGAGTAGTGATGAAAAAGTCGGTCGAGATAAATGGAGAATGGACGCTTTCATTCCGTGACGAACAGCAAAAATTAGACAGCGAAACTGATGGTTTGTGCTGTGTCTTCTTTCTTGGCCTATAAATTTCTTTGCATATGCATATTATAAGGAAAAAGAGATGAAAGGAATTTGCAAGGTGAGAGAAGTTGTGAATATTAAGGATGACGATTAAGCCTTAGAACTAAGAGATTTCCATGTAATTTCATACCAGGATTTTAAATTATGGTTTCAGTTCTAGTAATGTTTTATAAAGCTAATGATTCCATC
>NW_018108361.1:8507-10236 GCF_000183805.2 Loa loa | reverse complement strand
TTCTTCTGTTGAATCAGCACTGAGAATTTCATTACCCCAAGAATTTTTTTGAAAGTGTAATAAATTATGTGAAGGAAGGAGTAGTGATGAAAAAGTCGGTCGAGATAAATGGAGAATGGACGCTTTCATTCCGTGACGAACAGCAAAAATTAGACAGCGAAACTGATGGTTTGTGCTGTGTCTTCTTTCTTGGCCTATAAATTTCTTTGCATATGCATATTATAAGGAAAAAGAGATGAAAGGAATTTGCAAGGTGAGAGAAGTTGTGAATATTAAGGATGACGATTAAGCCTTAGAACTAAGAGATTTCCATGTAATTTCATACCAGGATTTTAAATTATGGTTTCAGTTCTAGTAATGTTTTTATAAAGCTAATGATTCCATCAGTGTTGTAAGGAACGTATTTCTAAAATTTACCACCGCAAGTGATGAAGATTTAGTTGGCGGAAGTTGACTTCCGCCAAATCATTCAGTAAGGATGACTGATTTAGTTTCTATATATTCTTTCTTGTTGGACATTTTAAACAAATGAAATAAGCACAATGTGTAATTTACATATATTTCAAGGGACTGTGAAAGATTTTTTTAGCTGAAAAAATGGCGAAAGTTATGGAGAATGCTGGTACTGTAGAAGTTCTGGAACTACGAGGTAATACTGTGGGCGTTGGAGCCGGACAGCGACTTGCGCATGCATTGGAATTTCATCCTGAACTGAAGGTTATTTTGCATTATGAAGTTACGCAGATAAATTTCAACAAATAAGAAATGTTTCTTCACTAAGACGAGTCTCTGATCCATCCTGCCAAAAATATGTTTGCCGATACAAATTTGAAGCTCTGTTTGACTTTCGAATTTATAGACTGTACACTCTAAACTTCAAAACATGGAAATTGATGTCAGAGTGCGGGTGTTTTCTTCTAAAATTTGTCTGCATTTTGATTTATTATAAGCCAGCAACATATTCATATGCATTTTTTCGGTTTGCAGTTTGCTATATTGTATTTTCGATCAGTAGTTACTATTTTGATTTAATGACGAAACTTCCTTACCGTCTCGGTATACTTTTTATAATTTACTGCTCATTTGTATTGTCCATATTAGAATTGAGGTTTTTTTTTCCATTTCTTAATGTTCCTTTGTCCTTTAACCAAAAAGGTTCACAAATCTCCCCACTGCGAATTCAGAAGAAGTCAGAATGCGTGAAGCGAAACCATTTGAGTTGTAGAAAGAAAAACAAAATAAGTTATGGAAAAAGAAAGCTCAAAAATACCGAACCGTTTTAGCTTGCCTTTTACCATAACTTACCATTTCAGTGGTTTCTTACAAATTTAGACGATCAGTTTTTTCGGGTACTGATTTGAGATAGTCAACGATTTTTTATTAAATTAATTCGATGAAATTCCTACCTAGATATGGCTTCATTGACTATAAACGGATATGATTCTTTATCTTAATTCTTGTTTAATTTCAAGCTATTACTTCCAGCGAGCGTTGTGGAGTGACTTGTTTACCGGACGATTGAAAGAAGAGATTCCCCCAATTCTGGTTCGACTTCAGTTGTCATTATTTATTTCTGAACATGCGGGTTTAATCGCGAGGAAATCGTCTGCAATTCACTACTTTAACTGATTTTATTACATAATATAACTGGTGTTAGGAGTTCTTACGTTCAGAAAAACATGCTTTTGGTTAAAAACATGCTTTTGGTTTCAGAAAAACATGCTTTTGG
>NW_018108361.1:3266-8348 GCF_000183805.2 Loa loa | reverse complement strand
AAGTCAGAATGCGTGAAGCGAAACCATTTGAGTTAGTAAGAAAGAAAAACAAAATAAGTTATGGAAAAAGAAAGCTCAAAAATACCGAACCGTTTTAGCTTGCCTTTTACCATAACTTACCATTTCAGTGGTTTCTTACAAATTTAGACGATCAGTTTTTTCGGGTACTGATTTGAGATAGTCAACGATTTTTTATTAAATTAATTCGATGAAATTCCTACCTAGATATGGCTTCATTGACTATAAACGGATATGATTCTTTATCTTAATTCTTGTTTAATTTCAAGCTATTACTTCCAGCGAGCGTTGTGGAGTGACTTGTTTACCGGACGATTGAAAGAAGAGATTCCCCCAATTCTGGTTCGACTTCAGTTGTCATTATTTATTTCTGAACATGCGGGTTTAATCGCGAGGAAATCGTCTGCAATTCACTACTTTAACTGATTTTATTACATAATATAACTGGTGTTAGGAGTTCTTACGTTCAGAAAAACATGCTTTTGGTTAATTATCGAAAATATCACTAAAATATATTTTGCTCAGATCAAGTTCCCTATTCAACTTCCAGTATTCTGGCTTCCATTATCCAGTGTACTAAAGACTGAAGGACTTCGCAATTACATACGCTTATTTCTAAAACAGGGAATGAAATTTGCAGCGTTCCCTGTGTGGTGCTATGATCAAGTGTGGGACGCGATTAGTTGAATTAGATCTTTCGGACAACGCATTTGGTCCAATCGCTGCAAAGGAACTCAAAGAGTTCCTGGAAAGTTCTTCGGCATATTCGCTAAAAGTGTTGAAATTGAATAACAATGGCTTAGGAGCTGGAGGGAAGGTAAATTATTAATTTTGAGTATTTGCGATTGAAAATATTGTGCCGTGAATTAATATTTTCATGCTTCAGTAGACTAACTGCCAATGACTGGACGTGGATCAATTTGTGAATTCATCTCTAACAAGTTTATTCCTACTCCATTTAGAAATTTCAGATTATTGGAAAAGCACTTATAACATGCCATGCAAATGCGCAAAGAGAAGGACAAAATTTTCGGCTAAAGACTTTTATTGCCGGTAGGAATCGTCTGGAGGACCCTGGAGCTGTTGCTCTAGCAAAAGCTTTTCAAGTATCGTTGATAAAAATATTTTTCTACTAGAACTGCTGGGCTCCAACCATATTTCGTAAAAAATAAAAACTGAGCAGTTCCATTTGAAACCATGATTCACTGAAAATTAGCTGAATTTCGTTTTTAATTTGCATTTCAAGAAGTCGGAAATGAATTGCAACTTTGTTTAGGTTTTGGGTTCTTTGGAAGAGATAGTGATGTATCAAGATGGCATAAGAGCCAAGGGAATTGAAGCTCTTTCAGAATCATTCCTTTACAATCCGAGTTTAAAGATAATCAACCTTAGTGATAACACGTTCACTGTAAATGGGGCTCGTGCAATGGCAAAGGTAGTTTGGTTGTTTGCATTTGAAACTTATTTCTAGCAAATATTCTTTTTGTCATACATAACTTTTCTGCGGTTCTGTATTAGCGCTGCATATTGTTTTATCCATATAAAATAGTTATATCTGGTACTTTGTTTTGAATTTAAATCGTGAAAATACCAATGAAGTATAAAATTGAAATTCAAATACCTAAAGTAATTTCACGAGACTGATCCTTGCAGAGTGAAATGACGCTCGTGATTATAATAGGTTATAGTAGCTGGGTCTCAGGTATTCTTATGGATGCTAGTAAACTGTTGTTTTGAATTTAAATAAGTTTGCTATTTTTTAGGTAGTCCGAGATTTGATGAATCTTGAAGTTTTGAATTTTGGAGATTGTTTGTGCCGAGACAAAGGTGCTCTAGCTATAATTTCAAATATTTCGTTGCCGTTCCATTCGCGTTTAAAGGTCTGGAATTTTTTTTTCATCTGACTGAAGGAAGTAATTCTATTTGAATGAGTACGTACGTTCTAAGATGTGAATTTTCGACACCTACTTTGGACATACTTCACCTTCTCCAATACTTTTCTCATTACTCGTGTTCACTGCCGTTATTTGAATCCCTCTCTTGAGGTGTACGGTACTGAACCGGCTTTCAGTTAGAACAAAATTTAGGTTAATATTTTAAAAAAGAAGAAACTAATACGAGAGCATATAAAACTCCGCTTCGACAAAGGCGAAATAGATACCGAAATAGTCAAGGAGTAGTGGAAAGTTTGCTTTTTGTTTCTTTCCAGAATGTAGTGATTTATATATTTTCATATAGAGAATATCTAGAGTCGTATATTTTAGGAAATCAACTTGTCGGGGAATGAACTGAGTCCGCGCGTGGTCGAAATAATACTCGATAAAGTCAGTCAGGGCTTGCATTTGAAATCTCTCGTGTTGCACACAAACAATATGGGAGCTCGATTTGTTCAAGTTAAATCAAAATGTGACAAATATGATTTTATTGATTTGGGTGAGGAAAGGTTGGTGCTTCTATAAAAAGCCAATGAAAAAAATTTTGGCTTCTGTTTTTCCTCCTCAATTCCCAAAAAGTCAGCAGTACGTATTTAGGCTACACGTTTAACAGCGCATATATGAATTTCCTACCAAAAACTGACAGTGTTACCCAATAAACTTCCTCGTCTATCCCCTTCACTATTTTCAGTTTAGACCTTTATTTTAGCTAGTAGGTGGATGCTAAGATCATTTTTACCTTGCTTACTTTTGTCTCGCGATATATTCATATCGCGTTTCCTGTTATTAAATTGTTGCCTTTAGCTCAGTAAAGTAGTCTGCGTAAGTTTTCAATACTCGAAGCGTGATTGCAGTGATGATCAAGGGACGCTGGATGAGGATGAAGAGAGTGACGATTATCAGGAACTTTATTCGGAAGAAAGCCATTTTAGTTATTCGAACAATGAAAGTGGTGATGAACAAGTGGAAGATGGCAATACTACTCACGGTATTTTCGTTTCAACTCGTCTTTCCCTGAAATATATTTTCTATATTTTGGGGAAATACGGAGGGGCTGTATCAATAGCAAATCAATTTCTTTCGTTGAACTCATTCTTTTATAACAAAACCAGTAACGGACTGCTCTATTATTTATGATCAGGATAGTGGGACTTGAAGTCTCTTCATGTTTTGCACATGCGAAAACTCTTCCACGACATTGATCCGAAATTTTTTGCTGGAGGAAAATACTGATAGTTTCAAAACAATTCCAGATGTTACAATTAATAAGTCTTTGGAATCTGATAGCTGTCAAACAGTAATTTCATTTAGAAATCAACGGTGGAACTCTGAAGAAGATGGTGAGCCTAGCTTTTCTTAAATTTATCTATGGTTTCCTTCGCCTTAAAAAATTTTCGGAACAAAGATTTCTATTTAACAGTATTAAGCTTTTCTTTTCAGAACGTGTTTTTGTTATTTTCTATTGATAGGTTACTTTTTGCTGTAGATAATTTTGTTTGTTAGATTCTGTGTTATTGATATGTGAAACAGCCTATCCGTCTACTTATCATTTCTGTCCCTCAATATATCTGTTACTGTCATTTCTTTTATGAAGTCACCAACAATAATCATATTGTGGCAAACTTTGTTGCTGACTGGTGATAAGGAATGTAAGAAAAAAGTAACAGAAATGCTCATAACAAATGGCGAAATAAGCTTTGTATATGAATTTCATTTGCAGTGGGAACCGTTACTCAGGCATTGTTGTCACAGAAGTTTTTGAAGGTACTGGATTTGCGTGAAAATTACATAGGTATTGGCGCATGCAGGAGAATTGCAGAAGTTCTGCGAGAACGCATGCAGATGGTGAATAATCTCTTATAAAATTATTTTAAATTTAAAATGTCTTCTATTTATGCATGGAATTGATACGTGTAAAGTTTCCAAATAAGTTTTGATCAGTTTTTCTTCGGCAACTAATATATTTTATTTGTAGTCCATGTTAAAGTATTATTTTTTTCAATTAAGAATGGGGAAGACTTGCTGAATAGCTACTATAGCAAATTGAAATCATGTAAATAAAGAGAGCATCAGATTGTGTTCCTCTAGAAAATTTTATTGTCCATATCCGCTGCAGAATATGCAAAGCTTAGAAGAAGTGAACCTAAGCCAAAATGGCACCATTGCTGAAGGCATGATAGAACTGGTTCACGCATTCAGAAGTAATCCAGAGTTGAAAGTCATCATTCTCAGTGGAAATACATTAAATGTTGATGGTGCTATTGCTGTCGCTGAAGTAAGTAATCATTGTATTTATTAGTTAGATTTTGTCACGAAACGGAAGTTTAGATTATTGAGACAGTGAAAAACGCTTAGTGCAATTTGGGTTGACCTCTTTTTTTTGTGCTCAATAAACCATTGTTTGGTAATCAAAAGAAGTTTGCAAAGATCAAACGAAGCTGTTCTCGTATATTCGCTGCTAAAATCAGTTCTAATGAAGCATATATCTGGAGAAGCTTTTTTTTGATCCGTTTTTTATCGCAATGCAAATCTCAGTTCTTTGAAGACGTGACAAAACTGGTGACAGTTATCTATTTCAATTTTAATTAGGGGATCAGTTGACGCTGTTTTCAGATGTTGTCTTCATTACGCTTACTTGAAGTGCTAGATCTCAGTTCTTGCACTTGTCATGAACGTGGGATTATTGCTGTAGCAACAAATTTAAGTTCCTCAACACATCTACGACTGAGGGTATTATTTTTCAGTTGACTATACATATTATTCATTGAGTTTGTTGTTTAACTGGTGACTTCCGTAATGTCTCTTAATTGTATATGAATTGATAAAAGATTCATGAAATAGGAAGGAATATCTTTTTGGCAGTTCATTTACAATACAAAACAAAATACAAGGGTATTTTATCACCAAGATATTCTTAGTATCTTTAGTGATAAAATATCCTTGTATTTTGTTTTGTATCGCTCAGTCCCTAGCACAAAGTTCTGGATCTTATTGAATTGCATCGCGTATACCTTTCCCAGTCCTCACCTAATTTGTAGTTAGTTTGCTCCTATTGAAATAGCGTGTGTGTAACAGAATTTATAATTTATATATATATATATATATATATATATATATATATATATATATA
>NW_018108361.1:0-3159 GCF_000183805.2 Loa loa | reverse complement strand
ATATATATATATATATATATATATATATATATATATATATATATATATATATATAACGAATTTTAATATCTTTCAAGATCCGACAGTGGATTTCATTTAAGAATTTTATTTGATATTCATTTGTCTGTAGCATTGAAGTTCGTTTTCCAGTTGTTTTCAATTTATAGTTTTTCGTATTTATAGGTTTTGGACTTCTCTTCGAATGCTTTAGGGGCAGATGCGATACAGCGGATTGTACGTGTTTTCGCAAGTGGTGGATTTCATTTGGAGCGTCTTTCGTTGCACTCTAACAATATCGGACACCGTTTTGATGAATTAAGAGAAGAATTTTCCCATCTTCAGTTTCTGGATTTGGGAAGCGAAAGGTAAAATTTTGACCAGGGGAATGAAAACCGAAATCTATTTTCTTCATTGCTTTAGATAAATCGCGATGCGGCAATTAAATATAGTAAAAACTTGGGAGAAAACGATGAAATACTATGGCTTTGCACGTATTATGCCTAGAATCTTTAAATTCATTCTAAAACATGTACGAAAGAGTATTAATGTTATTTGCCAGCTTCTCTATAAGATTTAATAAGACTGGCAAAGTCTTTGATATTTGATCTGTATATGATTTTTCTAGTACTACTTATAGCACTGATCAAGGTTCTTCGATGGAGGAAATAGCTTTCATCGATAGTTTTGAACGAGAATCGTGGAATAAGAGTGATGACGAATATACCAAAAATCTTAATAATATACTAGTGAATGAACTTGCACGCCCAAACATGGTTAAGTTTACCATGATAATATTTCCAGTAATTCTTTTTCATCTGTTTGCAAATAGAAATTGATTTTATGGTTGTTTTCGTTTTTGGTTTTTTGCAATATTTTTACCTTTGCCAAAATTTTAGAATAGTATAATTTTATTCATAAAGAAGCCATCAATTCCCATGCTGGACGTTTTATTATCACATATGAAAACTTTTGTGGAAACATTGCATGTACGCTATTTTTTCTATTATTGACCTTATCTTCCAAACAAAGAAACTTTTTTATGTATTTTACTTTTCTTACTCGACATAATTTTCTGATCGCATAATCGTCGAAATCTTCTTATGCCCAGTTTTTCATTTCTGTGGTGCTAGCACTCAACGAACAGAAGCATTAAATACTTTTTTCATAAGACATGCGATCTTTAGTAGTACTTTATCATTTTGCATAGTTATCACTTTGATTGTGTTCACTTGGCGTTCCAGGCTGATTTGTGTGGAAGAACTCAAGAAATGACAGCGGCTTTATTGTGTTCCTTTTGTACATTGCTTTCTCTGGAAAGTCCTAATAAGCAAGCATTGAAAGAGAAGATCATGACATTGACGGGTGAGTTCCTTTTTTATTGAAATGTTCGAGTTTCGAAAAAATGCTGTAACACTTTATAAGAAATGCTCACAGTTTCATTCAATCTTCAGTTGGATTACCAGTAATTGATGTTTAGGAACGATTTATAATTTCAAGCCATATAAGTATCACACTTATTCCATTTCTTAATTGGACTCATAAGCCTTCAGTAAAAAAGTAGTCATATGGTCGCAGTCAAGCATTTTTTTCGAAACTTTTGAACATAAAGTATAACGAAGGACGAAATAAAATTCAATGATCTACAAAGTATTTTTAAAAAGCTCATAAAGACGATGATTTATGTAAAGTATCAAAATATTTTTTTGGCGATCAGAAATGACCATTTCTGAAATGTCATCTTTTTAATTGTGTTTGTTCTGTTCTCTTTAATGCGGGAATCCAATTTATTTGTTGTAAACTGCAGATGCGATTTTAATTGAAGCAGCAAAAGTTAAGCGTCGACCAGTTTCAGCGACAGAATCAATATGCAATCAGCTGTTGGCATTCGCGGGTGCTGTTAAGGTTTGTTACTTTTCCATATATTTAAGTGATAGCTTTGCAAACTTACAAAGAACCTCGTGAGAAGCACTTTTTTCACCAAGTTTAAATACTCGAAACGTTGATTATTTCTTTCTCGCTTTTGTTGGAAGTAGAAATTATAAATTAAAAATATTAAAAAGTATAAGTTAAAAAAATGAAAAAGAAAATAAATTAAATTATAAATTCGAATAAATGAATTGGAAAAGTTAAAATTAAAAAATGCAAGCACTTTTATAAATTTAAAAAAAGCAAGGAAAAGGAACTGAGATTTTTTATATCAGCAAATATGTGCATTGTTCTGAAGATGCTCTCTACTGAGAACAGTTGTTCATTTCTAACTAAGCAGTTTTCATTTGAGATTTTCTTATGTCATTTATAACCATCTGCAGTCAGAAGTTCCTCAAACACTGATCGATATCAGCAGTGTGATTTTCTTACTGGGATCAATGGTAAAGCTTGGACATTTTCGAGATTTATATCCAACCATTGCCTTTTCACTGTAAGGAATCCTTTTTTCAACCTCTTTTGGCTTAAGCAGAAATAATTTTTAGCAAATGTTATAAAATTCATATAGATTTCAAGGTTTGACGTGTGGAATCTTCACCATTACACAAGCTTTAAAAATTTACAGTTATTTTTATGTGCTGAGTGATGGATGATCCATTCCTGTCTTTCCATGTTTGTGTAGGAAAGTGAGAAATACGATTCATTTACTTAATTTCAGTGACGCGATGAAACGGACTTATCCGGATGAAAGTGTTGAAATTGATCGATTAATGCAAGCCATGAGCTCCCAATAGAAATTGCAAGAAATTCAGGAGCATATGTTGAATATATTTTCCTTTTTTCATTCTTTAAATTACCTTTTAAATTTAATTCTGCTTCATCCTTCCGTCAAGAATTGGTGACTTGCGAGATTGGTTTATGATTTGATGCATCCGATGCTCAATTTTTCTGATTTCGATCCTTTAGTCAGCTATGTAAGAGGGAATTTTTACCTGCAGTTCCCCATAAAAAAAGAGCTTCACAAAAATACGTCTACAATTTTAGTAATTTGAACCTTCTGCCGAAGTTATATATCACCTCATACCGAATAACATTATGCCTTGCGTACGGTGTGATTTTGGTTTCCTTATTTTCGATTAGTTGGTGCATGTTGGAATTCTATGGTTATGTAGTATATATATATATATATATATATATATATATATATATATATATATATATATATATATATAT
>NW_018108360.1:122097-125362 GCF_000183805.2 Loa loa | reverse complement strand
TATATATATATATATATATATATATATATATATATATATATATATATATATATATATATATATATATACGTTTATACCTTTCTTCTTGTATTTTCCTAAATTTGATCGATTAATATTATTCGTTGACTTCATTTATTCGTCTTCATTCATATCTAATCATTTACTATTCACTATTTGGAGGAATTTATTAGAATATCAAAATTTCCTCATTTTTCCCAAACAAAAATTTATATTGGAAGAAAATTTTGAAATTTGGAACCATTTCATTTGTGGCAAATTTTTATTCCATTCAAATATTATTGAACTAAAATTTGTATAAAATATTTGGATTTTTGCTACAAAAAACAATGAATTTTTAAAACACAACATGACATTTCGTTGAGAAATTTTAACGAAACCGCTGGTTTTCATTTTCTGTCATTTCTTTTCTTCCTTTTTTTTTAAGAAACTTTTGGAAAAAAAATTTTGTCAAAAATTACCATCCCATAACAGCATTACTTTTTTCTTTCCTACTGAAAACGAGTGAAAATTAGAAACAAGAATGTCATCAAGATTGGCTGGAAGTAATGTTCCAGAAGAATCGAACATGTTTGATGAAAGATTATTGATTGGATAGAAATTTTTAAAATATTAAAGATTATCTGGATATCATTAATAGTGATATCGTGAGATTCATAAAATTTAAAATCAATCACTCATTCCATTGATCCATCTGTAAACATCGTGTATCCCGAAAGATTTTCAATCACTTTCCTAACAATGCACAAACATTATCTATAAAAGCAATAAAGAGAAGAGGAAGAAATTGCTAACTAATGAAGGATCATTCCCGATGAATGAGATCTACATTGATGAAATATTTGGGTTTGGCCTTTGGGATCTACTAGATAATTGTCAATTAATGGTGTGAAAAAAAAAGAAAAAAAAGGAGTAGCGGGAAGTGGAAGAGAAGAGGACAGGAGAGTGGGAAGATAGTGGTTGTCATATCTAAAATACATATACAAAGCTGTTTGTGTCCTGTCCTCGATGAGGTGACACAGGGGAAGGAAAGAGGTGGGAAAAATGGGAAAGGAAGAAGGGGAATAGATGGTAGGCGGGGTAGGGGAGAGGCTAATAAATTCGGGCGGAGAATTGAAATGTGCACACAGGAGCGAAATAGATTTATTGCTCAGGCAATAAATTATATTTTTGCAGGAGGGTAGCGGAAAGATTGTTGTGGCGAATGAAGTATTGTTTGTCAAGTATTATTGCTGCAACAATAGCAACAACAACAACAACAATAACAGCAACAACAACTACAACTGCTGCAACTACAACTGCTACAATTACAGCAACCATTTATATTACTCTTTTTCATTCATCATCATCATCATCAACATCATCTTTTTCATCATTCTTTATTGTCTTACCACTCATTACCACAATTCTTCTAATTGTTCCAGAACAAGCTCATTCAACAGCAACAGTTAGCGAACATCGATGTTAGTTTTGTTTATTCCTTTTTTTTTCTATGCTTTATCGATTATATATTGTTAGTTCAATTTCTTCTTCCTTCTTTTTTCTTTTTTTTTATTCTCAACTTTTATTTTCTCTTTTTTAATAAAACAAAAATATTTGTTCACTTATTTCGCTTCATATCATTATTTTAATTAATATTTTCATTTGGGATTAATTGTCGAATTTTCAGTGCAATAAAATAACATACGATAATTTTGCTGAATTATGGAAATAATTTTTTCTTTCTCCTGAAATTTTTCCATGATGAGAATTTGAAAATAACATTATAATAATTAATGAATGAATTCTATGCTAGTTACTATCATGACGATAGAAAAGAAATATCGTTAAAGTGGGGAATTAGTATTTTACAACAATAAGTATAGGTTAATTAGTTAAATAATGTATCCTTCTCATTTGATAATTTCTGAATTTAATAATCATATGATTATAAGAGAGGAAATATTGGCAGAGGAAAAATTCGGATCATTTATTCCTGATTTGGCGATTTCTAACATCAGCTACAGCTAATATAATTTTTCTTTTCTCTTTTTTCAAACACTTCTTTTCAAGTTTTTTCTTTTTTCCTTCTTAATTCCATTGATAAGCTCAAGTTTTATTTAATGATAAGGATTTAGGAATCATTGAGAATATTAAGTTGTAGTTGAGTGATAACCTGTTTTCATTTCAATAATATCACTAACATATGAGAAACAAACCGTTCAATTCAGGTCATCTCAATACACCCACATTTCTAATATTGCCATGAATATCTCTCAATTAGAGCTTCTCATAGTGTTGCTAACTTTCAATCTTATTCCGCCTTATCCATTCATCAACTGAGCAAATTTTCAATAGGCTATTCTTTTTAGTTGGTTGTAGTTAATGGATGAAGTACTTCAGGTCGCTTTTCATATAAAATGGCTGATCTATATGTATATGTAATGAGAATGCACAACAACTGACCAGTTATAATGTTTTCCAAACTCTCCTGAGATCTTTCACAATACAATGCTAAAAGTCAAATTATCATCCATTTCTCAAAAATGCCAAGCAGTAGTAACAGCAACAGCAACAGCAGCACTTTCGAAGTTGTCTTGCATTACAGCGTCTGAAAAAGTTGGAATTGACAAAATGATTTAAAGCTTTAGTAATTGAAATATTAAATGAATGGAAATTAATTTAGTCACTCATTATTGTGTAATAATCATTAATTAATTTTGTGCGAATTTATTTTTTTCAAATATTTTTGTTGCCAAATTTCTGAACATCCAATAGATACTAACATATGTTGATTGTATTCCAATTTTTAATATAAAACATTAGTTAGTTAGTTAGTTCTACATATAAATTTTGTTAGGATTATTAATTATCCAAGTATTAAAAATAATTAATTATGCCAATTAGAATTTCAAAAAAAAGTGAAAAATTCCATTAAACTGTTTTATTATTCAATCAAATGCTTATGCGCATAGTTGTTACAAAAATTGCAACATATTTCCTTTCCAAATTCTTTTTAACAGCCGAAAATTTCCTCCACTGATTATGTTTTGTCTGCCATGAACAGACAGACAATGTTTGATGTTTAAAAACTGAACAAGCGGTGATTTTCAAATTTTCTTCCTTTTCGAATTCCCATTAAATGATGAAATTAATGGTAAAAGAAGTGAAAATAATGGGTAAAATTTAGATGATAGTCCGGATAATCCTGAATGGTTTCAATGAATTCTTCCATCTTCTTTTTCTCCTCTCTCTCTCTCTCTCTCTC
>NW_018108360.1:111422-121769 GCF_000183805.2 Loa loa | reverse complement strand
TCTCTCTCTCGCCCTCTCTCTCTTTTTCTTTTTGAAATTTACCGACAAATGATAAAGAATACAAGACATGCTTTCTAGAATACTAAAATTTAATTCCTAACATGAATTTGCATAAAAATTTCAAGTTGTTAAGGAACATTTGTCAATGATTTTCTTCAAATTACTTTGATTAAAAAACCACCTAAATGATATGATAACTAAATATTTTCGAAAATGACGTTTTTTTCCAAAAAAAAAGTACTGCAAAATTGAATAATCTAATAAAAAAAAAAGTAAATAAATAAAAGGAAAAAAAGGAAACTGTTTCTTTCTTTCATCAACAGAAGAGAAATGAATGAATATGGGTTTTTGTTGAAAACCGCCACTCTTTGAACTATACCGCCACATTGAAATTATTTATGAAAATAAAAATTGTGGAAGAGGAGGGAATAAATTTTCCATTTTATGTCAAATTAAGTTAGCATACAGAAAAAAAACACAGTAAAGTTAATCCAATTGTTTGAAATTTAAAAAAAGAAAAATTGTGGAAATGAAAATTTCAAAATTTCATCCAGATTATTCAAATTTTTACATGGATCACTTAGCATATTAATACAACGATGGCTACAGATCTGATCGAATCATTCATGCATTTGATTATTCATTAAACAAAAAAAAATTATTCATCATGCTGCTAATTGTTTTATATTACTTTTCTTAATCTATCTTTGGCACATTGTTTATTTCTAATTTTTATCTTATTTCACAATTTTTTTTTCAAATAAAATTGTCATTTTTATAAAAGTTATCATTAAAATGATAATCATTGATTAAGAGATTGTTAACAACAATATATTATCATTTAACTAAAATATGGAACAATTTTTGTTTGCTTTTTGATTTATATTTTAAGCAAAAATGCATTACAATTGTTACTATTACTTCCGGCTGTCAATTATTCAATGCTAACAGTATACTAAAATAGGTGGGTATCATCCGAAAAGGGAGAGAAAGAGAGAAAATGGTAAGAGGATAATGTGTTGTATATGTGTGGGTATGGAAAGTTTGACAGTTTTTTCCAGTAAGAGCAAACGAATCAGTTGAATTTAGGAATATGATGAAATAAAATGAAAAATTTAGTACAGTGTATTCAACTTTTCTTTTTTTCTCTTCCCCTCCCTCTTTCTCCCGCTTTTTTTCTCTTTTTCTTTTTCTTTCACTCCAAAATTAGTTAATATTGACATATCTTAATCTTGTTCCTTGATTTAGCTAAAGCTTATGGTAGAATGGGTTTGTTAGAGGACAAGTAAAAAGGAGGAATTTGAAGATGACACATATTGAATAGGCCCTTACAGCTTGCTTATTTGCCGTTTGCTTGTTCCTTCATACCAGTGCAAACTAGCCACTGGTATATAACTATTCTAAAAGATCGTCCATTCTGATAGTGTCATTATGATTTTGATTCCATCTTTGATGGACTGACTAGTTAGTGGACCCTTTTTCCCACCTCTCTCATTTCTCCTCTTCTCTCGCTCTTGTTCATCGATGTCCCCTAACAGCTTGTGTCCCCAATGTGACGAGAAGAAAGAGGCAGAGAAGATTGACATGTCCGCAAAATTATCGCCGTAAAACGTCATACTGCTTAACATTAAAACACTAGGATATGAAGCGGGAATGGAATGGGAGAGGAAGAAAGGATGGGGAAATATTTAAAAAATGAAGTATTGGAAAATTTTCTTAAAAAAAAAAGAAACAAATTCAGAATTGGAAACTTACAAACAAACATAATAATTCATATTGTCTAAAGTTGAAAGGTCAAATTTAATAATCTTTTCTTTTTCTTCCTTTTTTTTTTTGCATCAATGTTTACTACCTCTGTTTATCTTCCCTCCTCTCCTTTCAGATCATCTCTTTTAATTCACCTAAATTTATACTGAATAAATATATTCTGATTGATAAAAAATATAAAAAATCTTAAAGTTCAAAAGTAAAAGTTTTAAAATCCCACAAGAAAAAAACAACTAAACTATGTTAGCATCAATCATTTTTATGATCGACGAAATTTTGTAATATTATGTTCATTTGTTTTTTTTTTTTGCATTTTAAGTTTTTAATAGTTTAAATGGGAGGGAAAATGTTTATTTTTTTTGACTGATTAACAAGAAAAAAAATTCCAGCACCACCAGATTTATCAATACCATCACAAACAGAATTTCGTGTTCCAATTGGGACGAAGCAGTTTCGACTAATATGTCCTGTCAAAGAGAAGAACGATGACCTTTTAATGATTCAATGGAAGAAAAACGACGAACTAGTAAGTTCAGCTGTACCTTATCGTTTTGTTTTTTGTTTTCTTCTCTTTAACTTCTTCGCTTTCATTTTTTCTCATTTTCTTTTTCCTTTCTCTCCCAAATATTTTAGGAATTTTTTTGAAAAAATTTAGAAATTCGGGAATATTATTGATTAATGTTAAATTTTACAAAAATATCGATAATTATGTGAGTCGGAACATTTAAAAAATGGATGAAATATGTGTAAAAGAAAAGATAATTTTCTTCTTTATCACTTCATTAAAATCACAATCCTTATTATCATAACATTCACCAATCCTTCTTAATAACCAAATACAAAATTAAACTTTATTAATTACTTCAAATATTTGAAAGATATTATTTTAACAGTTAAAATTTCATATTTTTAATATAAAATGCAACTTTCTTTCTAACAAAACAATGTAAGAGAAGTAACAATAGTTTGAGTATTTGTGAAGCAATTTTTAAAATGCTTCCATAGTTAATACTGCTAGCATATTTGATTGGAATAGTATTGATAATGCATCCAAATCTTATCAATCATCCCTCAAACTTCTATTTTTTCTTGCTCTTTTTCCCCATTTTTTTTTTATGCTTTATCCTTCTATACCTCATTAAACTGTCTTATATTTTCTGAATAACAGATTGACATACATATGCATGTTTGCACATATGCATTTATCATTTCGATCAATTTTTATTACTGCTGCAATAAGAGTTATGTCACTCAAATAGTAATTAAGAAGAAAAAAAGATTTCAATTATATGCATTGATCATTTATTCTGAAATGCCTTAACTAATCCGAAATTCTTGTTATATTCCTGAAGATTGGATTCGATTTCAACAATCGATTCAAATTGGCTCGATCAGATCGTGAGCTGAAAATTCGTAATCCTCAGCTATCGGACGGTGGAATATATCAGTGCCAAGTGGTTAATGGGTTTGGACATCGGGAATTGAACTTTACCATAATTTTTTACGATCCAGCGGTGGAGAATGAACAAAATGCTGACAGTACACTGACACTCAGTACTAATGGTAAATTTTCTTTTAATTATTCAATTCAAATTAAATTGAAATATTGCAATGATATTTTCGCAGCGAAATTTGAAAGTGTAAGTTCTATGAGTAAATGGTAAAAGTTGGTGCATTGTTAAATAGAAATAGTAGTCAATTGAAATTAACTTCTATTTACAATTAAGACGAAAGAAAATGATGTTACTTTTGGAGAGACAAATAGAGAATGAGAAAATCCGCAGATAACCATGCATCATAAGTGAAACAGTGATTGAAAGTTATTGCTTTGAAAGGATGGTGATGATTGACGAAGTTTACGAAAACATTTCAAAAGATTGAAAATAAGATAACAAAATCAACGATTTATAATGTTGCAATAATAAATAGGGTCATTTCTTAATTAGATAAGCAAGAATGCAAACTTCTATTGGTAATTTTAAATATCAATTTAGAATTCAAATGAGCTCCGTGAGTTATTTGATTGAAAGTTTTAGATGGTATCAAAAAATAAATTGAAATCATATTAATATAAAAAGTAAGTGAAATTTTGGAAAGGATAAATTTCTGTTTTAGTGAAATTTCATTTAGCTTAAAATATTTCAAATTCATCAAATGTTCCCAAGTAAACAATATTGTTTATCCATCTTAATCACTGCCAAATTTTATACATCATTATTGAATTTTATTAAATATGATAAATACGATAGGAAAATATATGTGGAATTTTATGAATTCAAATTATCTCTAGTTATATTGTTTGAAGAGAATGTTTGCAGCATCGCCACCAATATGGAAGAACGAAACAGAAATTCGAAATTGGATGATAAATCCAGTACGGATAACAATTGGTGGGGCATTATTGCTCAAATGTCCTGCAAAAGGAAATCCACTCCCGCGCATTACTTGGTTACGAGATGGCAAGACATTAGAACGAGGTATTAATGTGGAAATAGAGTTTAATTAGTGGTTATTATCGATTATCAGTATCATTTTTTAAAATTTCATTTCTAGTTTTTGAAACCTCAAGGAAATTATGATTCTCATTTAGGAAGCAAGCTATTATAATAAAAGTTATTCATTTATTTTCTAAGTGATAATTTTGAAAATTTTTTCGAAATTTCAGAAATCACTTATCATTATTCCTCAGCGATACTTTATCTAAGTGATGTACAACCTAGCGAAGGTGGTAACTATGTATGTAAACTGGAAAACGAACATGGTAGCATCGAAGCATCATTTCACGTTTATGTGGAAAATTTCTTCGAAGGTTTGGATGGTGAAAGCTGGTCTATTGATCAGACAAATGCGCAGCTTTACCCAGTTATTGATGAACCCTTCAATAACACTGTTCGAGTTGGTCGAACTGCTCAATTTCAATGCAAAGTAAGGAATCAACAACAACCCCTTATTAAGGTATCGTTATTTCTATATTTAAATAAATGACACTGTTAGACTGTTACTTTCACCATTATCAACCCTTTATCATCATTATGATATTGCTGAAATTGATATTCATTTTGATGTCAGTTCAGGTTCTAATATAAATTCAAGTGGTATTGATGTCAAGATAAATATTGTCATATGTGTTTAATATTTAACATTAAAATTAATGCTAAAGCTAAAAAGGAATGAACCGTTGTGAAACCATTGATAACCAAACCGGTTGAAACAAATCATTTAACAATGTGAAATGTTTATACGGAATAAGAATGGAACTATATGAAAGCATGATAACATTCAGCTGCTATCTAATTAGTTTGCTTTATTGTGATTGTAGTGGTTAAAACGGGTCGAAGATCCGAATGCAATTCGTCAAACAAATGCAAACGCAACATTAATTCATGCAAATAACATGCATCTTTTACTGCTGGAAAAACCGGAAACAACTGCTGAATTATCGGATGATGTAAGCCTAAATAGGCTTATTATTCCGAATGTACGATATGAGCATTCTGGAACATATCTTTGTGTAGTAACAAATGCTCATGGTGATATCGCTTATCGATCAGCATATCTTCATGTTATTGCAAGTTAGCTTTTAATATTTTTGGTTTTAAATTTTAACACAATAAAATTTTACTGCTGCTGATTCATTGACCTTTCATGATCACAACCAAATGCAAGTAAAAAAAAAAGAAGAGCCAATTAATACAGTAATTAATCAAAATAAATGAGTTACTTTCCAGGATCGGATCATGGAGTATTATCAAATCTTTATTTTTATGGTGGTATATTAATCCTAATTGTTGTATTTACATCAATAACTTATGCTGTTTATTTTTTGCGGAAGAATCAGGCTGCTAAAAATAGTGAATCAGCGCAAGGTATCACAACTACTCGATATTCATTTTCACTAAGGCCTCCACCTCCGAATCTTCCACCTCCAAAAGCTCCAGCATTACCTTCTGAACGACAACAATTGATGCTGAACAATCAGCCTTGTGATCGCTATACGATCAATTCAACAGCAACAACATACTATCCACAATTTGGAACTCCAGATAAAAAGTTGCAAAAGTAAGTTACTGTTGTTATTCATTTTTATTTTTTACCAGGAATCAAGTGATTTTTTAACATTTACTTCAACTTACTAAAACCAAATTAAAGTAAAATTGGTGGATTTAAATTATAAATAAAATCCTTTTGAAACTAGCAGTGCGTAGAAAAATACAGGACTGTATCATTGAGATATGAGAGAACAATATGACAAAATATCGGTAATGATGGAGGAATCTTAGTAGGTAAATATGAGGAGTAAACTAGAATTTGGAATTCTAAAAATCTAAAAATTCAAAAATTAATTGGAAAAAAATGTTTATCAAATTTTCAAATCTTTTTTGTTTTCAGGATAATAACGGAAAGTGGTACACGTCCAACACCTATACGACGTACGAATGGTAATGATACGAAATATCGATTAAAAGAAGATTACGTATGTTCACCCAAATGGATGCATACTAAAGCTGATAATATTGAAGTTGAAATAGATCAAAATTTATTAAAAGGCCGTTCCACGCATCGCTATAATCCGGTATCAGTAACATACGGTCGAATTGATAATATTGATCAACAACAAAAACCTTTCCTTATCACTGGTAATATACAAAAAAGGTGACCGATCCAAAGATTGTGGTATACATAATTTCAGAAAATATAACATTTGTATGTATAGTATTAGGTATTTCTTGCTATGATCATAAGCTTAATCCGACTATTTTCTTTTTTTTTCCTTTACACATGTATTATGATTTGTTGTTGCTAAACTTAACTCGTTGCTTAATCTGATAGATATAAATCAATCCGATGATAATTATTGAGATAATTTTGATAGTTTACAAATTATTTATTGATAATTTAGGTAAATTCAAAAGAAAATATCATTTTTTCGAATTTCGACACATAATTTTTGCAGGTTATTAATTTATACACAATAGTTTTTACCACCATATAAATTTGCAATTGATGTATAGCCTTTTTTTTTTCGTAAAACATAATCAATATGAAGGTTGAAAATTAATTTTAATTATTGTTAGTACAAATTATGCACTGATTTTAATTATATTTCAAAATTGAATGTAAACAAAAAAAAAATTTAAACTAACATCAGAAAGAAACTGAAATATATGCAAAATTTCGTTTTTCTAGCAAAAATTTTGAATCATTTAAATTTTCATCATGAAGAAAAACATTTAAAATATACCAATATTATCGGATACATCGTTTATTGTTTCAATCGTTCCTCCTCCGAACAACAAAATTCACCTTTTATCAACTATCAAATCATTCCATTTTCGTTCAGTTTATGATTAGTCCTTTATTTTTCACGATAAACAATTTATTAAGCCTTTTTTTCTTTTCAAAATATTTATGTTTATAATGGAAATTCGTTCTTCGTAACACTTGTGCTAATTAATAATTAATTGTAATTCCTTCCAAAAAATTTCTTCCTTACTTTGTTATTTTGTACGGTGACTTAGTATTTTTCATTTTTCTTCCTTCCTCTTTTTTTCCTCCTCTTCCCCCGCTTTTCCCGCCTCTTGAATGCCTGTATATGCTATAAATATTTGATTTATTTTGAGATATTATTGTGGAATTCCAATTTCAGTTTCAGTATATTTATTTATTTCTTAATGCAAATCAAATGACAAATGAATTGAAAAGTACGCATCTCATCACTGTATTTTGTTTTTGTTTTTTTTCTTTCTTTTTTTTTAAGTTACTTTCATTGGTAAGTTTCTAAAATTTCACTCAAACAAAAACGGAATTGTAAAAGTCCAAATAGACCAATACAGGAAAGTATTGCTTTCATCAAATTAGATTTCATCTCTTTTTTCCTTTTTTTTTTTTTTTTTACATCGGCAAAGTAGAAATTAATGATTACGTAAATCGGATGAAGAAATCGCAACTGTGGTATCATTTTTGAATTTATTGAATTTGTTACATTTTTAAAATGATTATGCTAATCGTTTATATATTTAAATTCAGAACAAATAATATTTGAGAAAATAACGCTGGAAGTTCCCTTTTTTTTAAAAGACCTCATTTTTCCTTATTTCTTTTTCCTTTCTTTACTTCTTTTCCAATTTCGAAATTTTGTACTGAAATTTGAAATATTTTTTAAAGCAATGCAATAAGCTTATAATTACCTTTCTGTTCAGTAGAAGTTCTGATTTTGTCATCATCAAAAGTGCACTTATCTTCTAAGCACATTTAAGGTTATAGCTTTTAAAGCTTCCCAGTATCCTAAGCTGACAAAAAACTTCCTCCCTTCAATCCTTTGCCTCATTCAACACTTCTTTTGCATTCTTCAAAAGAGAAAAGAAAAATTTTTTGTTAATTCATAGATAGATTGTAGTTTAAAAATTATTTCGCTTCCTTAATTTTACCCTTTTTCGATATTTAAAAAATATGTAATTATCGATAGTTTATCATTTAAACGATAAACTACCAGTTAATCGATAAACTACTACTCACACAAATCAATATTCATCAGAAAGAAATAAATAAAAAAACAAGGATGAAAATATTTGATTATCATGTAGTTTATCGATTAACTCCTTTAAAAATGTATTTTTCTGATTGAAGAGCTTTATATGTGTCATTATTTTCGTTTTATTTGAAATGAAGTATGTACGAGTAGTGCCGTTTCATATTTTTCCTTTTAATGTTCAATGTTTTTTATGCTTTTTTTTTAATTGTAAATTTGGTGCAAAAATATGAATAAAATATAATTTTAAACATTTATCATTTATCACAGATGCATAATAAATGATAATAGGAATTAAATGAAAAATTTTAAATAGAAAGAAAATCTTTGATTACATTGTTGATTTTTAATCCAAGTACAAGAAAGTTATACATAAAACATAGAGTTAAATTTTAAAATACTCAGGAAAATTTCTATATTTTTCAACGTTTCCAATCATTTCACTTTTTTTCTTTTTTTTTTCCAAAAGTGTAGAAAGGTAAATATGACAATGAATAGTCACACACGTGAGTTAAGTAACAAATACGTTTTTTTTTTTCCCGTGAATAGAATATAAGTAAAATAACAATAAATGAGCTAATTAAATCCTTGTAAATTATAGAATTCTAATGATAACGAATGAAATACCGCTAATATTTCAAATTTTGAAAGCTTTCCTAATCCTGATAAGTTGAAACATTTACAGATAATTTTCAATTTATTCTCTAAAGACATTTTTAGAATTATGCTGAATTTATCCTAACTATTTGCTCAATGTTGCAATGTTCCCTCGTTCGATTATAATTTGATTTTTTAAAATTATTCAAAATCCTAGCTAATAAATATTGCAACCTTATCATATCAAGGATCTGTTAAATCTCTACTGAATGATACAAATAAGCAGTTTGCTGTAATTTAGTTCATTTGTTATCTCTTGAAATAATCTTTAATAATAAAGATTTCCTTCGGTTCTGTATGCCATACCACAACAGGAAATCCATAAAGCTATCCCGAGAATCACTTGATTAGTATTATTTTATTTGGAACATTCGAGATTCCTTGATGTTATCCTAAATGATTATAATATTTAATCTGAATGGATGTATTGATTTCCTACAAATTTCTCAAATATAATTAAAATATATGGAGCATACTGTCCATGATAAAACATTTTGTTATATAAGTTTGAAATTTTTTCAGATCAACTAAAATTTTACCTGTTTCATCATTTTAAAGTTCCACTCCTCATATCCAATTGTTTCATAAAGCCTTAGTCTTGTTATCATTCATACATTCGATAAAGCCATACTCTCCTTATCATTCATACATTCGATAAAGCCATAATCTCATTATCATTTGTATATCCTGAAAATAACTGATTAATAATCTATAAGTGCTACTAATTATTTCAAATTTTACCATCCATTCGTGACAATATTACGTCAATTTAGCTTCAATGTCTGAAAGCAAAAATTCTTGTCGCACGCAAAAATAAACGATTTTCCTTCTTCTCTCAAAAAAAAAAAAACAATCACTCATGAACAATATCATTTTATCATTCCAACGGAAGACAAAGATATTCCGTTGATTGCAAATTATTTCAAAATCAAATTCAAACAAATTCAACAAATAAATGTTTTGCAAAAAAGATGCAATTATACGATATGTTATCATTGAAATTTATAGTTGATATTTTTAAGTTTAAATAATTCAAATCTTTCATTATTTAATATACATATACAAAAATGATTGATATTGAAATAATATTTTCATTTTTATACTGGTGAAAACTTTCTCAACTATCAACAATCATTAATAATAACTTGCGAAGATTAAACCTATGTTCACAAGCTGTTATGGAACGTTTGCCATTCGTGGCTGCATTCTTAAATTTTTGCGAGCAATCTTTTAGCTTGTTATTTTTAAACGAGCTCATTCCTCTTTTAAGGCCTTTGTTTCCAATAGCGCCCAACATATATAGACAAAATCTACACACACACACACACACACACACACACACACATGCACACACACACACACACACATGCACACACACACACACACACACACAC
>NW_018108360.1:110176-111206 GCF_000183805.2 Loa loa | reverse complement strand
ATTTTTGCTCATGTGGTTTCGTTTTCTTCTTTTTTTTCTTTTTTTTTTTCTACACACATCGGTTGTAAATACATTTAAGACATTCTACCAGCTGCATTTATTCGTTATTTCAATCTTTCATTTTTATTTGTTCACTTTTCAGACGTGACATTTAATTTTATGATGCGATAATCGAAATTCGAACAATTATATCACTTTTTTTTTTTTAATTCGAAGAAAAATTAGAATTTCATGCTACAATGATTATTTTATTTTGTTAATAATTTCAATTCAATATAATGTAATTGTATGATATTAACTGAGTCATTTCAAAAAGTAATTCGTTTTTTTCTTTTTTTCCACTTGTTTCCCTTCCATTCTTTGAAGTGAGAATTTTTATACATTTGCTTTCCTTCGAAAATTTGCAATATTTTTAGTTTTAAAAATTCTCCTCCATTTCCTTTCATTATCCTTATTCCTCTTCTTCCCTCTACTTCCAATGAATTATAATACTATAATTGAAAATTTTCACACAAAATGAACAAGTAACAATGTTTTATTCATTTTCACCCTCTACTTCCTTTTTTTCTTTCCCCCCTCCCCCCCTCCCTCTTGCAAATATGTTAAATTTAGATAAATATATATTGCTTTGAATAATGAAATTTGGCATGCAATTGGGTTGATCTTTTTTTCTTTGTTTTTGTTTTTTTTTATCTTTCTTTTTTTTTTTGTAAGCTTTTCCTAAGATTGTCAACTAATTTTGTTCATTTATTTGGAAAAAGAAAAAAAAACGAAAAATTTCGCCTGTTTATTCAAAATGAACTTAATGCTTTTCTTTCCTTTGCGTGCGCATAATATGAATATTTGATTAGCAAAATAATATTATAAAAAAAAAAAAAAAAAGAAAAAGTGCAAATAGTAATATAAATTTAATAGAACTAATCGATTTTCACTCTGATAAACTTATTTTAAATATAAAAAAAATAGAAATTAAAAGGAAGGAAAAATTTATGATACATTTCTTTTACTGGAATAAAATGATTGATTATTT
>NW_018108360.1:106199-109569 GCF_000183805.2 Loa loa | reverse complement strand
TTTCTTTCCTTCCTCTCTCTCTCTCTCTCTCTCTCTCTTCTCCTCTTCCTCCCCCGCTTATCTCATACCGCTGTCAATCAAATGCATTTTTCAAAGTTTTTTTTTTTTTTTTTTGAGGGACTTTTTTTTACACTTTCTTTGTTAGTGAAATTTTCGACTGTTTTTTTTCTCTTTTTTGCTGTTTTTTCGTTATATTTGCAACAAAGAAAACATTAGAAAATGAAAAGAGAAAGGAACAAATATGCCGGAAAAATTGTATGCATTCAGGAAATTGATTTGATGTAATTTGAAGCAATTCATAAAATGTTAATTAATTAGAAATTTAAACAAATTTTGGGATAAATACCTTGAAAAGGAATTTCAAATTAATTGATAAATTCATTTGTTATAATTTATTTATAAAACATATGTTGAATTGCAATAAATTTCACGTTTGAAATTGTTCCATTAATGGTTTTCATCCTCATTTCTTCTTCCTGTCACTTTTTCCTTCCATCAAATTTTCACTTTTCCAAAATTTAGGTTTATAATTGTCCCTTAAACTAAATGTAAGTTATGTTTTTATCAAAAGTGCATGCTTTAAATTCATTCAAAAGTACCTATTTTTTTTTCTTTTAATACATCCAATTTTATTCGTATATAAAAAGGAAATGGCTCATTTAGTGAAAGATAAGATATGAAGTAATTATCTAGATTTATTTATTATTCAATTGCAAAAACATTCAAGTTTATCGATGTCAAAAGTTCATCCTCTTCCATGCCAATCATTCAAGTTAAATTTAAATAAAAAAAAAGCACTGTTAGAAGACATTTTTATTAATCCGATGGATCTTTAGCCATAATTAAGCACAATTAATCAATTAATTTAAATATAAGTGATAAAATCTTCAAAATAAGGGAATTAGCCGAAGGCAATGTTGTTGTTGATTGGATAGTTAGATCGTGCTTCGGATAGTTAGAATTCTTGCAATCTATATGCTTCTTACTAATTTCTAATAAAATAAATGATCATATCAACTGTGACAATTACTGTTTTTAAAATATAAAGCAATTGTCGAAATCTTTGGTTTGGGAAAACTTTCGAAGCTGAAAAACGGAAAGGAAAAAAAAAGTTTCCTGATAACTTTTCGGATGATCCTAAATTTCAAATTTCCGACCAAAAATCTTTATTCTTTTTCCTTCTAAAAAGAAGATTGAAATACAAAATATCGAATCAGTATTATTATCATTAAATGCTATCTGTCACTTTTTCAAAAAGTTAGAATTTTTTTTTCCAGGCAATTTCAAATACATTTGCATACTCTCTCAATTATTTTCATGAAATTGGAATGTCGAAGTGGCACAATTACAGGGTTTGATAATCTTTTTCCTTTTTCTATGCTTTTTGCAAAAGAAAAAAAATAAAAATAAAAATAAACCAAAGAAAAAAGACAAAAAAAAACTCTTTTAAAAAGAAAAAGAGACAGGTTTAGCTATTTCGAAACAATTTTGTTTACATCCAAACAAAGCGATAAGCTTTTAGCGAATCGTTGAAAGATTCAATGACAATATCAATTTAGCATTTTGCGAAATTTATCCCACTTCATTTTCATTATTTTTCCCAGCAACATCAACTTATCTTCTAATTTTCAATAATTTTCGAACGTTTCTTTGCAGTTCGTTGAAATGCACAAATTTTCAAATGAATTATTCTAATATTTTCGAGAAAAAATAAATTTTTTGACGAATTAAAAAAAAAAAACTTTTAGTCTTAAATGAGGTTTTGTGAACAAAACAGTCAGCATTTGCTTCACCTCTCACTTTCTAATTGAATTTTAGATTAGATTTTCAACAGATGGATTTTATAGGATCATCAGAGCCAAATCTATTTTTTTTTTTGATTTTTTACAAAATAATTATAAAATAAAAATAGACTTTGTAAGGAACAAAAAATAAAAAAGAAACCATATCTTCATTCCAGTTAAATGCAATGCAATTTTCATTCATTCTGGCATTGTATATAAGTAAAGCAAATGTAAAATTGTAATTAAATCAGTCATTTAGGTTCCAAAATTTTTGCAATTAATTTAGATTCAACCAACAAAACGGCAAAACAACATAAACACAACTTTTATGACTTAAGAAATTTCTGAGTAAATGATATTTCTCAAGCATTTAATTTTAATTGTGTTTGGTTATTTGCTATGCTTTAAAACGAGTTTTTTTTTTTGTTTTTGTTTAGTTAATAGTTAAAATAATGATCATAATAGCTAAGAGATTTTTTTTATTATTCATTCGTAATTAATCTTTGAAAAAAAAACTATTAAATAAAACTTTGATTTCTATAATTGAAATTGAGGGATATTTGTTGACAACATTTTTTTACACATCCAATGATAAACAAATAAAAATCTATCGTATCATCTGAAGAAAATGAAGAAGAGAAAAAAAGAAAAAAAAAAAGGATTTTTTTTGTTTGTTTTTACACATTTTTCACTCATCTTCACATTCATCCATTTTGCTTCTAACCATTTGATTGTGAAAAAGGTGAAGAGATTTGCTTAACTTCAAGTGCTTATAATTCACAAAACATTTCGAAATGAGCTTCTCAGATATGTGTTATTTGATCGCTTTCACTTCAACAAATCAAATATAATACCACTTACTTTAATAACACCAAAATTCTACAACAATCATTTATTTCATTTTTGGTCCATCTCTTCCTCTTCCTTTTCCTTTTCCTCTTCCTTCTTCCTTTCTTTACAAAATTACATCTTTCATTTTGAATGAGGAATGACCAAGATTTAAAAGGGATAGAAATTTTAGTTATGAGGAAACTTTTATTTCTCACTTTATTTCTACTATTACATTTCTTCATCCTCCTTTTCTTTTTTTTTTTTTTAACGTTGAATGAAAATATTAGAGAAAGGTAGGAAGGATAAAAAACTTTCCTGAAATAAGATGGTGAATGGATTCTGGAAAAGCTATAAAAGTTTAAAAAAAGGAAAGGAAAAAATCATCTTCTTTTAACTTGGATATATTTCAGGGAGGAAAAAAAAATTTTTAATAGGAGAAAGGGAAAAAAAAGAAATAATACATTATTTCTAACAACCATCCTATTTGCTATCTTCATCATTCGTTCAATTGACAATTGACCAAAAAAAAAAAGCATATTTTTTTTCCAATGAATATTTGTTTAATATCATGTGTCACATCATCTGTCATTCGATCAAAAAAAAAAAAAGAAAAATTCTTTTTAATTTATCAATTTTTCGTTTATTCTTTCCTAAAGTAGCAACATTTTTTCTCCAGTTAGACAGAAGTTTGTTTTTTTGGCAATAAAATATTTTTAAAAAAAAGTTTCCAAGAATAAAATTTGACATATTTCCCA
>NW_018108360.1:100152-105755 GCF_000183805.2 Loa loa | reverse complement strand
GTAGTAATATAGCAATAAAATTTTTAATTGTAAGAGAGGAGGAGAAAGAATAGAGATAGAGAGAGAGAGAGAGGGAGGAAAAAAAGGAGACTTTGTAATTTTTACGGATCATCCTTTCATTACGGTATTGTGGGAATTCTGAATGAAATTTTACAATGAAACATTTCAAATATTTCCAAAACATTCCGTATTTAAAAAAGGCAAAAAAGGAAAAGTTTGACCATATCATAGTGAGGAGGAAGAAAGGGTCAGGAAGAAAGAGAAAACGAGGAAAGGAATGATGAAGTGCAAAACATTTATACGATAATAATTATAATGGATCCTCCAGCAAATAGCCAATCGGTGGGAAAGGAAGGCGGAAGCGGGAATGTTGAGAATGACAAAGATGCTATTTTAGGATATGTTAAAGGATGGGCAAAGAAAAGAAGATATGCAAAGGAAATATCTCGGGAGGAAGAGTTTCTGGAAGTGAGCGGGGGAGAGGAGAAAAAATGGAAAGAAGGAGAAATATGGGATAATTGGAATGGAATTTTAAAGGTATCATTTTAAAGAAAGAAAGACAACATGAAATGTTTCCATTTTAGGCTAAGAAAGGGGTTGAGAAGCCGAAGTCGAGGAGCCAACCTTTATTCTTCCTAGCTTATGGGATCTTTCTCTTCCTGGGCGATCCTGTTCGTTTCACATGAATGTATGCATTCATCGGTCTTCAGTTTACCTTACCATCCTCTCCTAGGCTTATTACCACAGCATCATTTCCACAAGTAGGCCCATTTCACTAAACGATACCAACCTATCACTCGGTCCGGCTTATTCTCTTCAGCTTGTCTTCAGATCCGTCAAAGCTTAGAAAACTGGAAAATATTCCTCTTCCGTCCTCTACGCCTTGTCACCTATTAAAAGCTTACTTCCCTTCACTGTGCCTGATACTCTTCATCATCTCTTCTTTCCTCACATTCTCCCTCTCCTCAAATATATCAGAAGGCCTGGAAGTTCTTCACATACCAACACACATACACATACATACACATACACATCCATATATATTCATCAAAAGGCTAACGCTAGCAACTTTAAAACTTCGTCGACAACCAACTCAACGTCATTCAAACTGTCGTACTAAATTGAGACAGACACAGACACGGACACAGACACACAGACACACACACACAAACACACACATGCATTCTTATGCATTACCTGCAAACAACATACACACCAGGGGGATAGACTGGCGAGTAGATTGGACATTTTGCATTTATCTGCATGCATAACAACTTGCATCAGCAAGTAAGCAATAAGGTAAGAAGGAGGAATGCAGGATATAGGTGTTACTTGGTTGTTCGGTTAATAATTGATTATTCATTTTATCAAGTTGATTACATCATACTCACGAATATCGATAAATTTTGGGATAAATGTAACCAGAATCACTGATATTACATATTGTCGTTATCACTATCATTACTGTCATCATATGATATCATCGTCATCATCATTGTCATCATCATCAACAGCAGTAGCGGGAGTATGACAATTAATCAAATTTTTATCATTGACGAAAGAGCATCATCCTTCTTTGTTTCCACATCAATCTATTGGTGACCGCATTTGCTTCGCAGCAAATACAAACATCCCAACGATATTATTATCATCATCATTATTATTATCATTATTATCATCACCATTGATCTCTCAGGATGTAATCCCTATTAGTAGCAGTAAGCAAGCTTTCTCGAAATAATTGTTCAATTTTTTGATAAAAATCCGATTGTTCCTTCCAATTTGTACAAATTTTTTTTAAAGTAAATTGTCAATTTCCCTTTCCTGAAATAAACTGATAGCAATGGATAATTTAAAATCAAATTATCAAATTAAATTATATTTCAAAAATTAAAATTTTTGAAATTAATTGTTGTGAATTACCAGAATTACAGTATTTACGCCACACTGTCATTAAATGGCATGACAGCAAAAAGTTGAGCACAAAATTACATCAATCCCCAAAATAGATAATGGATTAATCCATCTGTTAAATTTATCTTAATTATGCTACTTTCCTAAGTTACTTCAATTAACAGATATCATGAAAGAATTTTGAAAGTTACCAACATATCTTTATATCGATTTAACTTTTAAGATTTAAAAAAAAAAAATTACAATCGTTTTTTTTTCTCTCGAAACATTACCTAAGCCTTTTAATATTGATTTTATTTCTTGTTCAATTTTAAAGCTATCCGCCGGAAATGCCTTAATCTGTCATCTTGTAGCAATGTTGGGACATGACAAAAATCCGTTCCAAAAATATCAAATTTAAAAGCAAAAACCAAATTACAATATGAATTTTGAGAAAGGTGAAAAAAGGAAAACTTATGAATTACCTTTCTACCTTGAAATATTTAAACAAATGAGTTTATGCAATGAAAATTGAGTTGTTATTCTTTCCTCCAAATAATTTTATTTAATTCATTTCATCATGCAGTCTCTGCTATCCAATATGACATGAATTTAACAAAATTTGTTTGTTTATTTCCAGATTTCACTTTAACCATTAATCATTGCAATTTAATTCTTACTTGAAATCTTTCATGTAAGACTTTCTAATCTCTCTAGCAATATCAAATATTCAACAACATGTAGGAAAAAATGAAAGATAGAGAAAAAAAAAAAAAAACTAACTAAAAACAAGCTTCACTTATCGTATCGGTCCTATGGAAATGGCAATGCATCTGTCTAAGTACTTTGGGATTTATGAATTCTTTTGAGATTACATTATGACATGATCTAAACTATGTTGTTTAGACCAAAATTTTTTGTTATATTCATTTTGTTGACCAATGATGAATCACCAATTAATGATTTAATCTTAATTCACTGAAATGATTGATATGAAATCATCGAAGTAATTGTGCACACTGAGATTGTCCAGTACTTTAATATAATTTAAAAATAATTTTTCAAAAATTTAATAACTGAGTGATATTTTATCATTGTCCCTTCACTTCATCATTGTCCTGTCCAAGTCTATTTATCCGTATGTCAATCGATCACATTTAGAGAAAGAAAAAAAAAATGAAATTTGATAAATGTCTGCTTATGCACCATTCACTTATTCAAATGCTTATTCGTTCCAGATGCTCCATTTAGGTGTGACAAATTATTTTGCAGCTTTTTGACCTGCATTCTAAAAGATCTCTTTTTTTACTCTCTCCTCTCGTTTAAATTTATGCTATTTTATGAAATTCACAAAATTTATTTGCTACATTCAACCTTTTTGTTTTTTGCCATCCTTTCTAATGGAATCTATTTTCTAATCATTAATTAGCTCACACTATTATTTTAATTAATTTCTGTATGATGGGGGAAAAATAAAAATAACTTTCAAATTCCCAAAGTTATTGTTTTCTTTTTATTTTGAGACTTCAATTTAGTTTCTACAAACTGCTACAAATTATCACAATTGCTGGTCATAAATTTTCCTTGCCACCTGTCATTTCAATTTCGCTGTTTCTTGTGGTGTCGTTTTTCTTTTGTTTTTTTTTCCCCCTTTTTCCTCCCTGTTTTCAAATGAAAGAAACTGTTGTTGTTAAGAAAAAAAAAATCTTTCCAAACAAGATAAACAATTTTTATTTACAAAATGCAAAAATAATTAACTTGAAAAGTAATATTTTTTACAGATTGAAAATCTATTTTCCCTTTTTTTCTTTTTTTTTCGAAAATAATTAAAGTTTTTTTAATTTGAATAATCCTTTAATCATAAATAATACTTGTTGTGTTTTAATAAATATATAAAAATAAAAGTGAAGGGAAAAGTGAAGCGATTGGAAAATGAAAGACAAAGGATGAAAGTAATCATTTCAATAAGGATGATTACTTTTTACATTTCATCATCCTTTTCTTTTTCTTTCACAGCTTCCCTTCTTTTTTATTCTTTCCATTTGTTTTAATTAATGAGTAGAAGTTATTTGTTTAAATTTGAAATTCTTTCACAACACACAAATTTCTTATAGTAAACGAAATTAAATTCTTTATGATGATAAATTTTATGTTTAGGAAATTTCAAATATTTTGGTTTATTTTGCTCATTTATATTTTCACATTGTCTCATATCTTATACAATTTCACTGATTTAAAATGCGTAATATATTTGTGTATGAATCTGAGCATAAAATCGAATATCAAAAAAAGAAAAAAGGAAAAACTCTTCTACTTTTGCATGTAATATTCTTGGTCATCATATTTTAAATTATAATTATTAAAATAGTTTTTTCGAAAACAAAAATAAATTTATTTAAAGAAATTATAGCAAATGAATTTCAAAATTTTGATATTACACTAATTTGAAGACTAAAAAACTTGGGCACTTCAGTTTTTTACTTTGATATTATCAATTGTGCGCTTATGTGACCTTCGTAAAAATTGAAAGACTTTTCGTTTTCAATGGCAATTTTAACTTTGAGAAAGAAAAGCGAGAAAGGATAAAACGAAAATGTTTCAACTTGTTTTGCTATTACTCAACTCATTCATGCTTGATATATGTTTATTAGTTCGTCAATAAAGATTTGTGACATTTTTACTTTTGCTTATTGTCAGTAATGCGTTTGATGATCTCTTCAACAATATTCATATCAAATAACTGCGTTTAAAAAATATATTGTCATTTGAGAATGTTTCATAAATTTATAAGCAATTTACAAAACAAAAAGTTTTACACAAAAGATATTTAAACTTAATGAGTAACCAAATTTTTAGCATTAATTTAAATTACCTTTCTTAATTGTCATTTCTTATAAATCATTTCTCGTAAATCAGAAGCCATGCCTTGTTGGCATCTATTTGCTAATAAACTTTTTTCTCTTTATCTCTCTTTCTGTCTCCTTCCAATTATAAAATGCTAGAAATTTCGTAAGAAAATGAAAATGAAAATTTCAATTTAATAGAGAAAAATTTTTATAAACCAATTCTTCCATCTGACAAAATTAGAAGTGTGATATGAATTTGAACAACACTATCATATTGTTGGAATTACTCAAACTTCTTCCACATTCCAATTATTTCACTTTTCACTCCCATTTTATGCTCATGTTATTGGAGTAAAAAAGAAAATGTGACACTTTGTGCTTCCTTATTTGCAAGAAACTTCAATATATGTTGTTTATTTCGCGAAATTGAAAGCTGTTCCACTGGGAGTACATTGGAAAATGTTTGAAGCAAAAGGAAAGAAAAAATAAACAAATAAATAAAGGCATTAGCATAGACTTAAGTTAATTTCCTACTGCAACTCTCCTTCTAAAATGATTTTCACCTGATGTGAGACCAGTTAATGTCCTTAAATTAAGCTTCGTTTCCTTTTTTTTTTTAATTTACTCTTAATGCTGAAATGATAAATAGTGTTATAGTGTACCACATTGCAGTAAATACATAATTTTAAAATTTAATTTTAGAATCGATAATGGAAATAGACCGTGAAGATTACTGCATGCCTAATATAAATATAAATAAATAGTTAAATATATATATATATATATATATATATATATATATATATATATATATATATATATATATATATATATATATATATATATATATATATATATATATAT
>NW_018108360.1:97004-99041 GCF_000183805.2 Loa loa | reverse complement strand
TAATAATAATAATAATAATATATATATATATATATATATATATATATATATATATATATATATATATATATATATATAAACATTCTTTCAATTAGTTTCAATCATCTCATGGTGATGAAAATAAAAGCATAAAAGAAGTCTGCAAATTATCCGAGTGCAAAATCGATGTAATGAGGCAAGAAATTTTATATCAATTAAATGATTTGTAACAAAATTGATATAAAGTAAAAAAATATGGCGCTAAGATAAAAATTAAAGTATTAACGTATTTCAAAATGAATTTTTCGAAATTTATTCATAAGTTTTATTAATTATTCGCTATCGATTATTTATGAAAAATGCGGAAATAAATGACTAATAAAAGTAATAATTAATTGGTCATTTATGCTCTCATTTCTTTATATTGTTATTAATATTCGTTTTTCGCGAAAGTTTTTATGAAGGCACATATATCCACCCTCACTATTCTTTTTCTCTTCGCCAAATCTTTTTGATCGATGTCGCCAAAAAAGTCGTACATATTAAATTTCGAAATCTTTGAATTAGTGGAAGATGTAAATTTTGTTGTTCCAATTTAATTGTGTGCTACCAAATTACGATATGTTGCATTGAATAAATGAATTAAATATAAAATTACCCGTACTTTAATGCAATTTTTTTACCTTATTTCAATTCAAATTACAATATGATTCGAAATAATTTAAGTTGTCGCTCGAAAATTACCACTCCATTTTTCATCCTTTCGCATAATAAATGAATAAAATATCTTGCATCTCATTGGTACTAACAATTGGACAACTTGTCAAAGAATATCTCATTTTTGACAAATTGTCAAGTTATTTGATCTTGCTAACCATTTTTAAACTTCCTAACTGAACCTATCCTTGGATTAGCATAAATCAGTTTCCATTAAAAAAATTAAAAAAAACGTTTGTTCGATGTTCATTCTATTGTTTGCAAGAATGACAATTATAATTACGATTGAGTATCGTCTTTTTCAAAAATTTCTGTTGTTATTAGAGTATTTATATGGGATCAATTATATCTCCTGATATGATTAGAATTTTTCTTGAAGAAAGAAAGTCATCAGCAATATGACTTACTGATATTTATTCATAAAGAAATGATAAAAAGATTTCCAAGTAGTTTGAAGCGGAATGTGAATAGTAATTTTCAAATTCCATTCGAAATTCCCTTTATTTTATGCGAATTTTAGATACGAAATTTTATAATACAATGAACAGTGAAGCAACAATATATTTACTATAAGAAATCATATTTTTAAAGTATAATTTGTTGAATTTCAAGTTTTTTTTCAACTGAAACTAATAGACAAAAAGGGTTCAAAATGTCACAAAAGAGTTGAAAATTGTCACTAATCTTATCATCACTCAATTCACTTTCTTCTTCTTCAAATTTCTTAAAAATTTTGCAACTATTTCTAACATTATCATCTATCTATCCACATTTCCCTCTTCCTTTCATCCTTCTTTTTTTTTCACAGTAATTTTTTATGTTTAATTTTCTATTTGTAGTGTCATATATACATATAATAAGTATTTCTTTTAGCTCAAAAAAAAGAAAAAAACGGAAAGAAAGTTGAAAATGAAAAATTCTTTTGAGAAAGCGATTCTGTAAAATTCCAGCAGAAATTGAGCCTTAAGCTGATAAATAAATTAAATCCCGACAGTTGATAAATAAATTAAATCAAAATCTCGCGAATGTGTACCACAATTTGCCACCACTGTTATTGCAACCTTCTCTCGTCCGCTTAAATCATTTTGTTTTTGAGCCATTGATCCAAATATCTTTGCCACTTCTCTTCTCCCCTTTTTCTTCATTTTCTTTATTATATTGTGGGAAAATCAATGAAAACTATGATATCTTTCACTTTCATATCTTTCACTAACTTGCAATTAATTATTACCCTTTTTTTTCACTACAAATTATTTTACCTTTCCTTTTCTTCTTTTTTTCTTTTCATCTCTTCAGCAATTACATCATACAAAAGTGACAACTGCATTATCTTCATCGATG
>NW_018108360.1:63095-95957 GCF_000183805.2 Loa loa | reverse complement strand
AAAAAATCACACTTTTTGATTCTCCCTTCCAAAAATTCGTACATTAATACAGAGTTTTTAGAAGTGATAACATTTGATAACATTTGTTTCACCTTACGTATCAATAATTAAATTCGACCATCACTTGCCCATAATTTTAAAAAGTCACTAAAATCAAAATTTCTTGACTATCGGGAAACAATTTAGGTTTCTGATAAGCTATCACGAAATGCCACGAGCCTCACTATGATACTATATAATAGTTCAATGAAGAAGTTCTAGAAATGCAATCGATATACCTACATTCCGGTACCTTACGCAATATCGCTTAGTGCAATACCGCCTGTGATTTATGAGATTCCGATAACAAGCTACTTCACTGTTAACACAAAAAAGTGATGGTAATTTCAGAAATTTTTCAAAAAAAAAAGTAGTGAAATGATAAATAAAATTGAAAAAAAATATTGCAGATGGAAGTTGCGGAAGAGAAATATTGAATGAATTTAAGTAATTCCTAAAATAATGACATAACAAAAATTCACAATGCTCCAGCAACCAGTATCCAGGGAATTACGTTCATTTCAATCACTTTCCCGTTTTTCTGGACCCCGTGGATTGCTAAACAGGCGTCAATCAAATTCTAGGCGCTATCTGCAATCACGGCGCAGAACTACCGAAGCTTGCGTGGATGATTCACAGGTATCTTTTATCCAACAATAACTAATTTTTTTTTTTAATCATAGAATTGTAAAATAATAAGCATGAAAGTAAACATTAAATGAAACAATAATTTAACTGATAAGATAATTCCAAATCCTGATAATAATTAATATAATGATATTAAATTTCTAAATATAAGTC
The DNA here is from genome assembly GCF_000183805.2 of Loa loa. Lineage (NCBI taxonomy): Eukaryota > Metazoa > Nematoda > Chromadorea > Rhabditida > Onchocercidae > Loa > Loa loa. Next base: position 95,117 of record NW_018108360.1, on the reverse strand, counting down.
TAGTTGGTTATACATAATTGTTCACATTTTTAGCATAAATTTCCGGAAGCTTTCTGAGAGATTAGCAAATTGCGATAATATAAAAGACTTTAAGAAAAATGTCATAAATCAGCCATATATGTCATTTAAAAGTCTATAGCAACAAAAATTACTTCAGTATAGTTGCAATATCAGTGGAATAATACTTTCGATTAATTGATTTCAGCTTTTATCAGCAACGGGGCCTGGCCCATCCACAGAAGGTCGAAGCTTCTTGCCGCATAGGAAGAAAACTTTCTCGTTATCTATGGAAGTAAATCCATTACGACCATGGCATGATAGTATTCTGGAAGAAGTTGATTATCAGAAACAAACCCAAGTTGGTTGGGATAATGAGGCGGATATTATCAACGAAGAATGCGATTTACCCTATCCAGGGTAATCTCCTAATTAAATGACTGATTGCTTTTTTTTGGATGGGAAAAAAAAATTATTACAAATCAATCAATCAATCAATATATTCAACAAACAGTTCACGTTATTATTTATTATTTAATCACAATTAATAATAAAATGACAATATTATTGCTGTAAAATTTTAATATATTATAAAATAAAGTAAAAAAAAAATAGAAACATTATAGATGTGAAATATAATCAATATTAAGATTTACGGAACCAGCCTTACATTGTTTACGGCAAGCAGTACCACCACGTTCATGGGCCTTACGAATGGTTATGAATCCGTGGTTTGATCGTATAACAATGATTGTTATTTTGATTAATTGTGTAACACTTGGAATGTATCGGCCATGTGAGGATAATGATAATTGTACAACATATCGTTGCTATGTTCTCTCAACCATTGATCATATCATTTTTGCATATTTTGCTTTAGAAATGGTTTGTTCTAAATTTTATTTATTTGTTTATTTTCTAATATTCAAAAAAAAATTTCATTATTTGGAAGATTCATCAAACTGATTGAATTTTTTATTTTAAAAAATAATATTAATCATTTTAAGATGATCAAAATAATTGCACTCGGGTTCTATGGCTCAGCCGCTTATCTTTCTGATACTTGGAATCGCCTTGATTTTTTTATTGTTTGTGCAGGGTAATTTTTATTCTTGTTATCATTTTTTTTCCCCTTTTTTGATTTTATTTAATTTTTCTTTTTTTTTAAATTTGTTATTCAATCATACTTACATCGTTTAATGAATTTCAATCATTTCTTTTTTTTTTTTTTTTTGCTGATGAATTTCCTATGAAATAATTTTTGATTTTTTCTGTTCTGATGAATAACTAACTTTTGATTTACTTTTTAAACAACTCACTTTTGATCCATTTTTTTCTAATGAGTAACTACTTAGATTGAACTAATGAAAAATTGTTATTTGGATATCGTCACGCAATTCCTAAAAGATACCGAGAAATATTGCTTAATATTTCAATACGTTGATATTAGGCTAATATTAGCCTTTTTTTTTTTTGAAGTACAACTTATTTTTATTGTAAATTTCAGGTGTGCAGAATATCTATTGCAAGAATACTTGGGTAATTTAAATTTAACTGCTATACGAACAATTCGTGTACTTCGACCGTTACGTGCTGTCAATAGGATACCATCCATGAGAATTCTTGGTTTGTGATGATTGATAATTTCCAATCAAAATTATTCTATGCATATTTTCTGACAAGGGAAAAGTTGAAAAGGAAGAAAAGAGAAAAAGAGGGAGAGAGAGAGAAGGAGGAAGAGAAAGAGAGATCAATACTGGAATAAGTATTATTAAAGTAATAGTGTTAATTAAATGAAATTAACATTTACAGTTAATCTATTATTGGACACATTACCGATGCTTGGTAATGTATTGTTGTTATGTTTCTTTGTCTTTTTCATATTTGGTATTATTGGTGTTCAATTATGGGCCGGACTGCTCAGGTATCATTTTAAGGTTTTTATTATTTGTCTAATGACATTTGATGTTATTTGTCTAAATGACATATACATATTTGTTTGGATATAAAGTTGTGATTTTCAGTTAATCAAGATTTTTTTGAAACAAAAATAGAAATCGAACAAAAAATCAAAACTTGGGTTCAAATACTTGACTATTACTTATATAAAATCTTCGGTATTTTATTTGTAAAATTTTTAAATCATTAATTATTATTATTATTATCATTTTTTTCTGTAAAGAGGACAATCATACATTTCAGAAATCGTTGTGTTATTAGCTTGCCCAAAATAAATGCTGATATTGATGTCTCAGATATATCACTTACACGGTAAAATAAAATTTCTCGATAAGTTTTGAATATTCCAACATCATAGTAAAAAATTTAAGCTAATCATTGATTAAGTTATCAGATGGATTGCATTGATAATTTTATTTGTTTAACAAATATCATAATATTTATTGATATGCTTGAAATCCTTTTGATATATAATTTTTTATTCTATGTTTATGATACTTCAACAGGTGTTCAGGTATTCACATTTTACCTTCCAATAATAGTGCATCTCTTTGCATTGCAGATATTATATACCGGAAGACACCTCGCTAGAATATATTTGTAGTCAAGCGGATTCATCAGGTCTTCATACATGCAATAATCTACCTCCTTACGTACACAACGGAGTTAAGTAAGCTTTCACATGTCAATTTCAATTAATCTAGGATTCAATTTTATCACAAATATATGAAATTATTAGTGGAAATTCTACACTTACCTGTTTATTTGAATTTCAATTTTTATTTATTTTTTATTCAAAATATTCGAATTAAATATATTTAACATCAAAGATTCTGGACAAAGAAGTACAAAACTTAGTTAAAATTAACAGCCAGTTAATTGTTTCGCAATAATAACATATAAAAATGGAATGATTTTTGTAAAAAGTAAGCAAAAGAATTAAACTAAAATAGTCAAATGACTTAGAAGTAAAATAATTGAAATAAAATAATTGAACAGCTTGTAAGGAAAATGATCAAATTTGCAAATACGTAATAAAGTACAAACAACATCGCGATAAAGTGTAAAAAACAGAAAAATTAATATTTGGTGAAATTGATAATTAATTAAGTTTGTCTATTAAATTTATCTAGAAATCAGATTTGACAACTAAATTTTTTAAATGTTTCACTTTTCAGATGTAATTTGACGATACATGAATGGACAAATATAAAAAATGATACAACAGCGTGTATAAATTGGAATGCTTATTATAATGAATGTAAAGTTATGCATCGTAATCCATTCCAAGGATCTATATCATTTGATAATATTGGTTTCGCATGGATTGCTATCTTTCTGGTATCAATTCTTCTCTTTTCCTTTTTTTTTTCTTCCCTTCTTTTTTACCTAATTTATTTATTTACGATTTCAAAATATACCATAAACAAAGTTATTTATCTATATTTCGATCACAATGGATAAGATCAGAACAATACATATTCTAAGATTTTCGATCGATAACATAACTGATAAGATAATTTTTACATAGGTTATAAGCTTAGAAGGATGGACAGATATCATGTACTATGTACAAGATGCGCATTCGTTTTGGAATTGGATATATTTTGTCTTATTGATTATTGTAAGTTTCCATCATGTTAATTTATCACAATTTTTATTAGCAAATAACAAAATGATAAGATACTTATTTATATTTACTTAGTATTGATTAATTGGATCATTAAAATATAACGTATTATTTAAAATGTAACTTAAATCCAATTCAATTTTTCTTTTTTGTTTTTCCATAATGAGAATTTGCAGATAGGAGCATTTTTCATGATCAATTTATGTTTGGTTGTTATCGCAACACAATTTGCGGAAACAAAACGACGCGAAACCGAACGAATGATTGAAGAAAGGAAAAGACTACGATCATCAGGATCTCTCAGTTGGTTTAACAGGATTTACATTTCTTCGTACTGCGAATTTTTTAATTTCAAGATTTTATACGTGAGGAAATAGCGTCGATTATTTTAGGTAGCGATCCGGCTCATTTATCGAGAGATGATGAAGAAGGTGATAGTGTTTATGCAGCTATAATCAAATCTATACGACATTATTCTCGTCGATTGAAAAGAAGATTTCTTAAGGTATCAACATATATAACTTCAACTTGAACAACTTACTCTTTCAGCAAATCTTTGTAGTACAGCAAATGAACCAGCAACATTGCATGGACCAAAAAAAAAAACCAATACGCACATAATTGTTATCTATGATATATTATAGAAATTTTTTTTATTTCAGCAATGGAAAATTTGGGAGGAACGTTTTGCGACTAGGCGGAAATTCTTTAAAGGCTTTTCAAATAACACTCAACCAAAAGCTGAAAATTCTAAAGAAACGAAAGCGAAAGATGTCAAAGTAGCCAATATTGCTACAAGTAATACAACTAACTTGAAGTTAATTGAAGAACTTAAACTTGTTTTTACGATATTTTCTTCAGAACATATTTAGTGGCACATTTACTTCTACATCTTCACTTGGATACCAAACTAACTTTCTCTGTAATTCTTTAGTACTGGCAAATTAATTGGAAGACTAAAAGGATAAAAAGTAACAATGTTGACAGATGATGAATGGTTTGACAATGTCCACTTATTGAATTATAAGATTTTATAAGCTATTACAGATGACACGTTATTGCCATTGGAAAGTGCCCATCACGAGGAAAGTACCCATCACGAGGAAAGTAAATTGCAAGATACTATTAAGAATCTGAAGTGGAATGGAAGTATGAATGGTACGCTTCTCTTTTTCTTGTCTTTTTTTTTGTCGAAATTTCAAAGTTTATGGAGTGAAGTTATTCATAAAATTTCTTTATTTTGATTGGCAAATTTACATCACGAATAATACCTTATTAAGTGACAGATTGCACATCGAACAGTCTAGAAAGTGACGTGGAGATAGGTTCAACGAATGACAACCATCTTGCCTCACTGAAAAAATCCGTTCGAGTGGGAGATTTGTCAAGCGGTGAGGAAAGTGATGTGGAACTTTCCGATCAATTATCCGGAACCGAATCTGAGCTTGGATATGGTGATGCTGATGGTATTCGTAGCAGCAAGGACTATGGTGATAGTTCCCGCACTAAATCGGTAATATGCATTCGTGATTGCATTTCATTTTTTTTTCTGACAATAAGCAGAAAAATAAATGAAATTTGAAAATTAAATTCGAAGTGGAAGAAGTAAAATTTCCACCTGTTACAACGGTTATAATTTCGATTAATCTTGAACTCTCTTTATGACGTTTTGAATTTACAACTCGTGTGTTATTTCTGCCTATTAATATGCTAATACATTTAAGGATAAACTGACCAAAACAAATTCTACGCTATTAGGTCGATTTCGTGAAAAACTTCGAGCATTTGTGGTTTGTAATCATTTCAAACGCGGTATTTTATTCGCTATTTTGATTAATACTCTCAGTATGGGCGTCGAGTATCACCAGCAGGTTTATTTTTATTATTGCGATAAATTATCAATGAAATCGATAAATCATTATTAACATTTGGCCAAATAATATGCTTGGTTTTTAATCTGTAAGCAACCATTGTTAAGTTTATTTTTTAGCCTGAATTACTGACAACAATCTTAGAAATCAGTAACTACTTCTTTACTGGTTTATTCGCATTGGAAATGTTGCTCAAAATAGGTGCAGATGGTTTATTTGGATATCTTTCCGATGGTTTCAATCTTTTTGATGGCGGAATAGTCGCACTAAGGTAAAGCTTATTTTTCATTTATTATAACGTTTTCAAGACTTCGGACATGCTTCCTTTCCCTAACCAAAATGAATTTTTGAATTTGCCCTTAAATTGAAAGTTTTCTAAGAGTTGAAATATTTCATCTGAAGAAAAAAAGATTTTTATCTTTCTTCTAATACATTTATCCGTTGAAATAAATTATTACTTGATTGTTTCCACAGTGTGTTGGAATTGTTTCAAGAAGGAAAAGGAGGATTATCAGTACTTCGAACATTTCGTTTACTTCGGATTTTGAAACTGGTTCGATTTATGCCCGCTTTACGATATCAGTTGGTTGTTATGTTACGTACAATGGATAATGTGACGGTATTCTTTGGATTACTCGTTCTCTTCATCTTTATTTTCAGGTATGCATGAAAAGTATGTAAATTTATTTTTGTTAAATTGCAAAATGAAAGTTATGTGTACATTAAATTTACAACATACTCAAAACGAACTAAATTTTCAAAAATTGTCATCCGTAGGTTATTTAATGCCGGGAATTGTATCGGTCACTTTTTCTTTTGCTCAACTTTTAGATAGATTTTATTGCAGTATACTTGGAATGAACTTATTTGGATGCAAGTTTTGCAAAAATCCAATTAATGCAATGGATCAAACTAAGAAATGTGAGCGCAAAAATTTCGATTCTCTGTTATGGGCACTGGTCACTGTTTTTCAGGCATGTATTGCATTTATTCTTATGGTTTTAAACGACCTTTTAAATTTAACGATTTATTTTTTGAAATTTTTGAAATTTCCTAGAATGAATTGAAATGTAATTATCGAACCAGAAATGAATGATAGCTTTGTGGGTTTGATAATGAAATATGTTCAAGATCTTTTTCTTCTTGAAATATCTTTTTCTTTTCTTTTTGGATTTGGAAATTAGTTGACACGAAAAAATTTCAGTTTACAAAAGCTGTGTATAACTTTATACTAAAGATACACTTTCTTTTTCGAAATTTAAATTCATTTTCCTTTTATTTTCAAGATTTTAACACAAGAAGATTGGAATGTCGTTCTATTTAATGGCATGGCTCGTACGACACCTTGGGCTGCTCTATACTTTGTTGCTTTGATGACATTTGGCAATTATGTACTATTCAATTTGCTTGTTGCAATCCTGGTTGAAGGTTTCCAAGAAAGTAAGGAAGAAGAGAAACGACAATTGGTAAAATTCTGTCTTTCCATCAAATTGAATTCTTGTTAAAAAGACTGGAATGATTGTAAGAGTAAATATTTTTGAAAAAAATTTTAATAACCAATCAAAAATTCTTGAAAATGCCAACAATTAACGATATTGTCCGATTTTCTTTTATCTTATTAATTTCCGAATAATCGATATTTCATTTCATATAAGCAATTTTTTCATAATATATTTCAGGAAGAAGAAGCTATGAAAAAGGCAACTGATGAAGAAAAAGAAAGAAAACGTGAATTGGAATTATTTCTAGCGAAAGCTTCCTCTTCCACATATCTTAATCAAAAGGTGCAACTATTTTCTTTTTAATATTCAATTTTTGATAAGTGATAATCGTGAAAGTTAGATTGATTTCTGATGTTAATTGTATTTCAGAATTCTCCCACCTATTATAGTTACGATCGTGGACCAGGTAATTTTCAAGCATTTCAAGATGTCTACCAAATGCGATACAGTGTTCCGACAAGTCCAGATGATGTATGTTTCATTATTTTGAATTTGAAAATTTTTTGCAAAAAAATTCTATTTTTTGAACATTTGACTAAAAAATAAAACAGCTTTAATGTGTCTGTTACTCCATTATTAATGAATTTGACTATATGTTTAAAGTTATGCATTCTGTACTAATAAATAAGATCCAATTAATTTTTCCATTTTTTTTTGCTTAGTTTTTTTCTTTTTTTTTTTAGGAGGAGGAAGGTGAGAAATCATTGCAGTTAAGACAACGATCGTTTCTAACCAGACGAACTGGTAGTTTCAATCGGCATCATCCAGCAAAATCAATTAATTCTAGTCTTTATTATAGGTAATTTTTTTTTGTCACTCCAATTCAAATGAAACGGAAAAATAATTTTCGATAGTTTGTTTTTTTTTTTACAGAAACTTGTTAAGTTGTAAAATCTGCAAAACTTTGCCAAACTGTAAAACTTGTCATTCCCAAAACCCAACAAATTATAAATTGTTTATTCTTTTAGGCTTCCGTTATAGCCTATGTTTAAGAATACCATTCAATTTCATCGTCGATAACAATATAAGATTTCAGTTCGTTGAATTTGCAAATATAATAATATCAATAATCATGCCATTTCGCAAAAAGCAAAGTATCCCATCGTAGGGTCAGTGGTCAGTTTTTGCGACATGTGTCACTGAAAATGGAAGAATTGGAAAAAGAAAAGCGAATAATTCCTTTCTTTTTTTTTTAAGATTAGATCGACATACTTCACTTATCCTACCTCAAATGATACCGTACTTTGATCCTTATTCAAACGCCGAAGTTCGACAACGTATGAATAGTTGGTGTGGAATGCAAACAAAACTCAATCCATTTCGTTCTATTGATAGTCGGCAAGCTGTTATTGAAGCCTATACAAGGGATAGGTTAATTAAGGTTAATTAAATATGTTGAAAATCTTTATCTTCCTTTCCCAAAAATCAATAAAATTTCAACTTTTTTAAAATAAATTATATGCAATTAAAAATGCACAGAAGATTGAAATATGAAAGATGCATCGACTTTTTTTTCAATTCGTAGGATAAATATAACCCAAAAGTTTTGCTTCAATTAATAATAAAGCAAATTCCAATTGAATTAACCATTTGAGGATGGAAAGAGATAAAAACTTTGCACAAATTCAACATGCATTATAAATTTCGAATCTTTGGAAAAATGAGAAGCGATAAATTTAAGAAATAAATACAACACAATAAGAATTATTTCTTTCCTGAAAGTTAAAACTGAAGTTATAACTAATTTTATCAGGCTTTATGATAAGCCTTTTTGAACAGTAATCATTGTTTTTATTTTTTATCAAAATGAGATCACGTACAACAAATGGGAAATTTCTTTGCAAGATTTCAAACATCATTTTAATTGTTACATTCTTAATTTGAAAACTTTTTTCTCCCAGAATTTCACACAAACATTTATTATTTTGATTATAAAAAACAAAAAAACTTGAAAGCGAACAAAAATAATTTCATCATGATTGATCAAAAGATCTGATAATCTAATCATAATTTATCAGAAGATTTGATAATTTGATTATAATTGTTCAGAAAAGAAAAAAAATTTTCCCGCAAAATTGTGGAAGAAAATAATTTGACAAATGACAGGAATATTTTTGCAGGCAAATGAAGAATTGCAAGCAGCGATTGAGCAGGATGAACGTTGCAAGAGAGAATGGCAAAATACGAAATTGATGCGATTATTGCGAAAAACGTGTTTTTATAAACGTGCCGATTATTCGCTTTATATTTTTAGTTCAAAAAATCGAATTCGAATTAAGTAAGTTTGTTTGCACTAATGAGTTAAAATGCTGTACAGGTAGCGATGAAAAAGTTGTGATAAATTAGTAAAACTAAAATTTTAAAACTGCTAGTGATATGAATCGAAGAAAGAGGGAAGCGGCGAATAGTCACAATTATATTTGTAGAAAGAAAATATAACACAAATGGTTAGCGCAAATGTCGCGATGTACAGCATATGCTATGCTTTTTCTTTTTTTTTTAGGTGCCTTCAATTAACACAAAAAAAATGGTTTGATTATACGATTTTGATATTCATCGCTATTAACTGTATTACACTAGCCATGGAACGACCATCAATTCCACCGAAATCGCTGGAACGACAATTCCTCACATTTACCGGATATGTTTTCACCGTAATTTTCACCATCGAAATGAGTATGAAGGTTAGCATAATTTCAAACTTTCAAGTTAAATAATTACGGATAAAAAGAATGAATTGATTGCAACAAATTGGATATTATTTAATTGATATTACTCAGTTGACAATTTAGGTTGTTGCGAATGGATGTTTATTTGGAAAAGATGCTTATTTTAAAGATGGATGGAACATTTTGGATGGCGCATTAGTCATTATAAGTCTTATAAATGTTGTTTTTGAATTGTTAGTTCATATAGGTAAGTTCGACTAATTCTTATTTATTTTAAATCATATGTACTTTCACAGATAGCTATTCTATTTATTTTTAGTAATTCGATTTTAAAATTTAACAGGAAGTTTTATATCTTTTAAGATTCACCGAAAATATTTGGTGTTATACGTGTATTACGGTTGCTACGAGCATTGCGTCCGTTGCGTGTTATCAATCGAGCACCTGGTGTGAAACTGGTGGTTATGACGTTAATAAGTAGTTTGAAACCTATTGGAAACATTGTTTTGATTTGTTGCACTTTTTTTATCATCTTTGGTATTCTCGGTGTTCAGTTATTCAAGGTAAAATTAACTTTAACCAGCTTATAGGTAGATAAGTTTCCAAAACAAATAAGCAATGAGACAATTGCATTAGGAAGTGAACAAATTGCTAACAATTCAACTGATCAAAGTAATCAGCTAATCAAAATTTTAACAAGAATTGAAGGTTGACGCATCAAAGATACTTGACATTAGCAATAACAAAACATGAATTTATTTGTAGGGTATGATGTTCCACTGTGTTGGACCAAATTTAACTAATGTCACAACAAAGACAGATTGTTTGATGGATCCACGAAATCGATGGGTTAATCATCGTTATAATTTTGACAATCTTGGCCAAGTAATCTTTTGGAAATGTTGTCAGTTTATTAACAATTTTGATAATCCTGTCCGGATAAGCTTATGACAATTTTGAGGTCTTAGCTAAGTAAGTTTTTAACAATTTTGACTAATCTTGGACTAATAAATTAGCAGAGTTCAAACTTAAAAAATATTATTGACAAGAAATTACTTAAAAATTGGTAATTATCACGTTCAAATTACGTTTAATTTTTCTAGGCATTAATGTCATTGTTTGTATTATCCAGTAAGGATGGCTGGGTTGCTATCATGTACCAGGGTATTGATGCCACAGGTGTAGATTTACAGGTAATTAATATGATTTATTAATTTTATGATTTTTCAAAATTTTTGTAAGTATAAATTTAATTCATGTCTACTTCAGCCGATCGAAAATTACAATGAATGGCGAATGATTTATTTCATTTCCTTTCTACTACTTGTCGGATTCTTTGTACTGAATATGTTTGTTGGTGTTGTTGTGGAGAATTTTCACAAATGTAAAGAAGCATTGGAAGCTGAAATGAAGGAACAAGCACGAAAAAAGCGCCTGGAAAGAAAATTAAAACGACAACAATACGAAAGTGAATATGGACAAAAGAAAAAAAGACGTAATTGATCATTTCATTTCCTTTCTGCTTTACATTTTTTAATTTCAATTATAAATGTAATTGAAATTGAACAAAAATGCAGAATTGAGTTTTAGTTTCAACTAATACTATTGCATATGTTAGAATACAAAATTATTCATTCAAATATTCGCGGCTTTTTTTGTGGCGTAAAAAATATCAACAATTTAAATGATATCTTACATTTACTGACGTTTTGAGGTGAAAAATCTCAACCATACTGGCACAATTACGGTCCCACAAGGCTATTTTTAAACAATATTGTGACATCAAAGTACTTCGACTTAGCCATCGCCGCTGTTATTGGTAAGTTTGAAGTTCCTAAAGCACTAAATTCCCAACTTCGCTTTCACATTAACAATTTACCAAATCTCGTCATAATTTGACGCCTCAATTGAAATCAAATATTCTTAAACAAGGAAGAAGAAACTAATATAGTAAGCTGATAGATAGTTTTATTTCTAATAAGTTCAAAATAAGCTACAAGCTACAAGAATCAAAATAAGCTACAATAATTCCCAAGTATTTTTATCATATCGTTTCACTAACTCTTAAACATTGCAGGAGTAAATGTTATCTCAATGGCAATGGAGTTCTATATGATGCCAATTGGACTGAAATATGTCCTTAAAACATTGAATTATTTTTTCACAGCTGTCTTCACTCTCGAATCTGTGATTAAACTTATAGCATTGGGATTTCGTCGCTTTTTTCAGTGAACGGTAAGAAATGTATTTATTGCAAAAAAGGAGGCAAATTCAAATTCAGCTAAGTCTCATTCTAAGTTCTTTTTTTTTTCAGCAAACTTTGAATTTTGTTTATATTTTCAATTCTTGCAATTTCTCATAAATTGAGATTGCAAAGAGGGCAAAGATCAAATAAAGCAGGCCTAAAATCAAAACCAATTATCATCACATTATTTACTGCTTTTTCTCGCTCCATGATATAATAATGATAGAAATCAGTGCAATTCGGAACTTACAGATGGAATCAATTGGATATTTCCATTGTAATTCTATCTATCGCTGGTATCATATTCGAGGAATTTGAAGCCTTAGAATTACCCATTAATCCAACAATTATCCGAGTGATGCGAGTCCTTCGGATTGCTCGGGGTAATTTAAATTCCATTTTATTGTTCTTTCAAAACGTTTCAAGAATTTATATTACATACTAACACGACTAATAGAAGCAATATTTAGCACTACCGTTGATATTAATCCTTTCAAGGTTATAGTATTATTTTGACAAAATATTTTTAACTTAACTACTGACATCATCGGTTTAAAATGACAAAGCTCATGAGAAATTCAAAAATTTTCAAATTTCACTCCCCGAATAATTTCGAATTTTGTTTTCTTTAAGAAGTATTTTCTTAACATTAAAAGGAATAAGCAAAAAGTAAATTACACTACATAAACATCTGAAATAATTGCTTTTTAATTTTTTATAAGAACTAACGTTCTTGTAAAAATTTGAATGTTAATTACCAATTTCTAATATATATATATATATATGAAATTGTTTTTGCAGTATTGAAATTGTTAAAAATGGCTAAAGGTATCCGATCATTGTTGGATACTGTTGGTGAGGCATTACCACAAGTTGGAAATCTTGGATCCCTTTTCTTTCTCCTGTTTTTCATTTTTGCCGCTCTTGGTGTCGAGTTATTCGGTAAACTCGGTATGTAAGCTTGACAAGAAAAACCTTTTTTTTCTTTATCCGACACAAAATAATGGTAAAAATATTTGGCTGAGAATTATAATGTAACTTTAACTCACCTATCGTAGAAATTTGACAGTGAAGGGAAAGTACTGTGTTAAAGTAATCATAGCTTTTTAAAACCTGGAAAATTCGATCAATTTAGCAATTATCGAGCGGTAAAGTATTTCAAAAAATCAATATATTTTTTATAATTTGATAAAACGAAATTTCCAGAATGTTCGGATGAACATCCATGTGATGGACTTGGTGAGCATGCTCATTTCAAAAATTTTGGCATGGCATTTCTTACATTATTTCGCATAGCTACAGGTGATAATTGGAATGGAATTATGAAGGTATATGAGCATTAAATGCTGACAAAATTTAATTATATTTTGAAAATTTTCAAATATTGTTTACAAACAAAAAAAAAGTCAATTCTTAATATATTTGTAAATGCTAAGTTATGAATTAGATTTCTTTTTTTAAAGTTAAAAGTTGTGAAAAAAAAATTTTTTTCGCTAGTATTTTTTATGCGTAGCATGACATTTCAATATTAATTCAGGTTCTTTCTTTTTTTTTTGTTTATTTTTAGGATGCATTACGTGATGATTGTGATCCATCGGATCATTGTGAATCAAATTGTTGTGTCGATCCAATATTAGCACCATGTTTTTTTATCATTTTTGTACTGATCTCGCAATTTGTATTGGTCAATGTTGTTGTTGCTGTTTTGATGAAGCATTTAGAAGAGAGTAACAAAAGAGAAGAGGCGTCTGATGGTTTGTACATGAATTTTCATCCATACGAACAAAAAAAAAGATTTAGTTTTGATACCGTGTATCAGAATGTAAACACAATGAGTCATAAATTTTATTTCGAAATCAGGAGAATTTAATATAAGTAATAGCTTATATAGTCAAAAATGAAGAAGGGAAAAAAATTCGCTTGTGAGATTTTTTCTAATTGCTTAAATTAAGCTATTTTAGCATTTCGTCCATTCAATCCAATGTAAACATTAATAACAAATACATTATAAGGTATAATTTCAGGTCATGGGATAACTGGAACGGATACCGATGTGAATAAAACTGATACAGATGTTGAAGATAATGCCGATTCATCACAAAAAGATTTAGTTTGTTGTATTTTTGCAGAAATTTTCATCAATTAGAAACAAAAAATTAGGAGAATTAGGAGATAAGAAGGCGAAAAAATTTATTTGATAGATTGATGGAATCAGAAATGGAAATATTTGTTGAAATAAGTGAGTCATTTATAAAAAAGTGAATGAATAAGTAAGTAAACAAATGTCATATCATATTAAGTCAAAATGTCAAACTTGTCTGGTTATCATCTCTTCATGATTCTTTTCTTTTCTTCTTGTCTTTTACGATTGCTTGATTTTAAAATTTTCAGGATAATACTGGTGCTGATACGAAGAATGAAAAGGATTGCTTATTAGTTCATACAAGATATATGGAAACACCTTTACTGAAACACAACGAACATCACAACGGGCATTCCCCCATGCTCAAATGATCTTCAAAATTCTTAATTTTTGTAAATAGTCTTTTATCCTCTTACAAGTTCAAAAAATAATAATAATAATTGTTGATGACACTGGTATTCAATGATAAGTTGATGAATTTTAATAGCACTCATTAAATTATGATTTGGTGTTTCAAGATTTCTATTTTGATTTAAAATTTTATTTCAATTTGTCTATTGTTAGACGTTTAACGTCCATCATCAGGATTATCCAGATATCAGTGCAGCGTGCCTTTCGATGATAGTACGATTCGTTATCGGAATTAAGTTCCCTGATAAAATTATACGATGGCAATCGTCAAATCATTTCATTATATTCAACTATTCGTTAAACTTGGAATCTCTAAATCTTGTTATATGATAAAATTAGAAAATTCCATAAATCCCATTTGTCTTCATTAAACAGATAATTTTATAAAAAGAATTATTAAATTATTTTGCTTTCAATAATTGTTGGCCAAAATCTATTTAATAATCTCATTTGCATACTATCTGATCTTTTTAATCAATCAGTATCCCATAATAGTGCTAGTTATAGTTGATGCTGCTACTTATCATTGGGCATATTGTAATCATATAAATTTCAGACTGTGATCATTTTCATTTCATTTTTTCTTTTTCAAAACTTATTTTGTTTGCATTGCTGCCTCCTCTTCCACCAGTATGATAATCTGAATTTCAAAATGTCATATTTCCAGAACCTGTAAAATCACTTTGCACAGCTTGAAATGGGCTCAATAGATTGTCACGAAATCCTTTTTTTCAAAATCTCGATTTCGAAATTTCAAAAATTGCTCAAAATTATTGTTATGAGAAGCAAATCCTTTATATTAATGAATAAAATGCCAATTATCTCTTTTAAATTCAATTAATTTCAATATAATAAAAAGAAATTCCTTGTAAAAGTTTTGTTCATATTTTGTCCGCGCGATACAATATATTCACAGTCCAGTCTTTATTAGATGCTGCTCATCGTTTCCATCCATACATATATATATATATGTATATATATATATATATATATGTATATATATAAAAGCTATTTGGTGTCTTAATGTAATTAATTATAATAATATAAAAACAAATAAAACATACAAATTAATTGTTACTCATCAATTTGGGAAATTCGTTATTCTTCGAGAATGTTCCGGTAAAAACGACGAAACGAACGGATTTCTTCCTATTAATCCAAATTGTTCCCTTTTTTTTTCTTGACAAGAAAGTGGTCGTTGTATTTTTGTACGTATAAATTTTATTATTTCTTTTCCACTTTTTTTTTATATAGCTGTACGCTATATGTTCACTTTTGGTTTGTGTAAATTAAACATCGCTTTCAATGTGCATATCAACAACATTAATGTTCAACTGATTTTCATGTTTGTTGGGTGCTCAATAAATTTTTTTTTTTCACTTACCTTGGGTAATTACGTCAAATAACACGTCAATTTCAGTAAGACGTTATTAACTTTCTTTTCATAGAAACAGTAAATCGCTCATAAAACTTTACGATAACTATTTAATTAGCAATTGATAATATTTGTACATATGCAACGGTAATATATTTTGTTATTTAACTACTAAATATTTCAATTGTAAAATCTGCATACAATCTTTGTCTGAAGTTAACTAGACCGCTGTTAAGATGCCAATCAGGTTATACGCCACTTTTTTCTGGGCTTTTGACGAAATGAAAGTTTTCGTGGAATGTCTTTCCCGCGTGATTTACATCATGTAATTGTGACGTTTCACATAGTTACGAATTAACCCATGTCATTCTGTGGTTCTTCCAATCCGGAATTTCCAGGATTATTTTTTTCTTTTTTTAAATATAACCAACAAATTACACGTCAAAAAATATTGTGAAACGAACGAAAAGCAAATATCAAACCTTTCCTTTGGCGCCACTATGACAACAGATATCTTCTCTAATCAATAATGTTCTCTAATCATGTGATAGTTAAACAAGACAAGCATTCCGGAAAATCATTGATTCGTAAATGACCAAATAAATCCTGTATATGCCTACGAGAAACGGATCAGGTCCCTTGGGATTACTCGATCTGAGAGATCTGTGGATGGTCCCACGTTTATTCCCAGTCAAGGGCCCGTTGTAACGAGGAGGAAGCAGGCAGTGTGAGAATTAGATAGGGAGATGAGTAGGTAGGTGGGTTGAGGATCGGTGAGGTTAGGTTTAGAGGATGGTGAGTCTTGTTGGAGAATGAAATGAAAGAAAATTGAGAAGGAAGGAGACTACGAAAAGTATCGATGACGAGTGGGAAAGAATGTGGATGTTTCATTTAAAGCGGGGATTTTATGGTGGGGAATTGTTGAGAGATTCGAGAGAAATAACTTATGTTCTGGTGGAAGTTAATTCGGGGAAATGTTGATTGTATTGCAGGATGACATTATTCTGTTCTGGTTATTTCAAGGACCAAATCAAGTATTATTTGCAATTTACGCTGAAATTAACGACTAATTAAGTGTTTATTTATTCGTCCAACGAAGAATGTCGTTTGTATTCCATATCCTTCACACTGTTCCATACAGCAACAAACCCATCGTCAAGGTTCGGAAATTTTTTGTCAATATCAGAAATATGATTTCAGAACAAATCATGTAGCAAGCTGCTAACCTCACTTCATATTTTGACGGTTGCGATTTCTTTTGTAGAAGTTGGAGGCATATATTTATTTTATTTGCTTATTTTTGTGTGTTCGTTCATTTATTTATTCGTTTGTTTATTTATGAATTAGTTTATTTATCCGTCTCTTTCTTTATTTATTCATATATATATATATATATATATATATCTGTTCGTTTATTTATTTGTTTGTTCATTCGTTTATTCATTTGTTAGTTTACTATTTCTTTATTAAACAGAATAAATAAACATGTTCATTTATTTATTTGTTCATTTATTTGATTTATTTGTTTATATTTATTTGCTTATTTATTCGCTAATTTGTTTTATCGGTTCATTTATTCCTTTGTTTGTTTGTTCATTTATTTGTTCATTAATTAATTAATTGACTAGTTACTTAATTTATTCATTCCTTCAGAAATTTCCCACTTAATCAGCCGATGTTATAGGACGTAATTGCAAGTTTACACAGTTATTTTACTTGCAATTTATTGATTGCTTTTTCCGTTATCATCAGCTTTAAACAGTTTGGTGGCCGTCCGATGGAGTGTATGTTGCCGATGGGTTTCAGTGGAGCATGGGAGCAGGTTACTTCTTCAATTCTATTAAATACTGTTTACTCTGAATTTATGCCGAATTCTGTCGTCTGTCACGATTATAGTGGTTGAACTTTTCTGATAGCATAATGAAAAACTGAATGTCAATTTTGTACGTTATATGCTGTAAGAGAATCGGGAAACTTGTTTTTCCCATTCCTACGTTACATTCGACCTCTAATCAAAAATTTTTTAGTCAACTCTTTTTTACAGTACGCAGAAAATTTTTGTTGGGCGCAAGATACATATTTTGTTCCGCCGAAGGTCTTTGTGGAGGATATTTCGGCAGAGGAACGTCGAGAACGTCGGATTAGTTACTACCAATGGATGCCATTTTTTTTGCTGTTTCAAGCAGCATGTTTCAAGGCACCTACTCTCATATGGAAATATTTTGCCGGACAGTCAGGTATTAATTAGGATGATTAAGTAGTTTATACTTACCATTGTTGTTGTGGTTAAGCACCAATAAAGAAGAGTGAGGCTTTTTCCTTAAATTGATATATACTTCGTATGCACCCTACTACATCTGCATTTCACTGATTTCTTGTTCTTTTAGGCTTTTAAGCGATTTCTTGTTCTTTTAGAGTAGGCCAAGTATGCTTATTTTTATTTATTTATATTACACATGATCAAAAACCTGAAAGAATGACGTTTTATGTATCACAAAAAAGAATGTACTACATATTACTGCCTGGACAAAGTTGTATCATCCAGTGTAAAACCGTCATGACTGAGTGATAGATTTCAAGAAATCTATCGAATCAGATAATATTTTTGGCTTTTGTTGTATTCTAGGGATGAAGTTGGGTCAAATCCTTCGATTATCCAGTGATCCAGCGAATTCATCTTTGGAAGTTAAGAAGGGGAATATTGAAGCGTTATGTATACATTTGCAAGGTGCGCTAAGATTCCATGAACGGGTGAAAAAGGTATTCATTTTAAATAAAATCCGTCTTTGCTTAACTTTATTCGAAATTAATTCTACATTCATGTTTGTTATCTGAATTGCAGAAGAAATTGGTGCCTCATAAAATTTGTCGAATTTTAAATTTAAAATATGCGAATTATTACGTTGCAACGATATATATTTTAGCGAAGTTGGCATTTCTGGCAAATGCTATATTCCAGATCTCTTTGATGACACGGTAATTCTTTCCAAAAAATGAATGCCAGTTGATTAGTCGTAGAAAAAGGTTTTTATATAAGAATATATGCTGACGAATGGAAATGCGGAGAACCATTACTTTAAATTGGAATTCCCGAAAAATTTTGGATTATTTCAGGTTTCAAGGACCTTCAAAAATTTTATTGTTTGTGCAGCCTGATGTGGAAGATTGTTTATGTTCGTTAAACCACTTTTCTTGTTTTCAGATATCTATTACCAGAGTTGAGAAATGATTACGGTTTGGAGTCATGGATAAATATTATCTGGCCTAAGAATGTTTCTCCATCGTGGCACTACAGTGGAATTTTCCCTTTAGTAACGCTTTGCGATTTTGAAGTGGGTGAATCAGGAATATCAATTAAAGCCGTAATTCTGTGTTTGTTATTCATCCTTATTCCGGATATTTCACTTACACTACTTTTCAGGTCCGAGAAATGGGAAACATACAGACTCATACAGTGCAATGTGTTCTTGTTGTAAACTTATTCACTGAGAAAATCTTTATTCTTCTGTGGGCTTGGTAATTATTTTTCATATAACACACCAAAAATTCTATTAATTATTGAGCTACGCACAAATTCGAAAACTCATTATTAGAAGGTTTGCTTTGAGCAGCTGGACGGTTTCTGGTAGTATCACTGTCGTCTGATTTCCAGGTTTATGGTATTGGCAGCACTTACATCTCTGAGTGTTTTCAACTGGATCTATTTGTTAACAGAAAATTGTTCAAAAGAACACTTCATTCTGAATCATCTCGAAATGAGCGGAACACCGTTTGATAAAAATGATCCACGTTAGTGGTATTTTTTGCAGTACTGATCAGTCACTTTTTTGTGCAGCCTAGAAATCGTAAACACATAGCTAAAGGAATGAAATTTTTGTCATGACTCAGATAATTAAGTTTACTTCTGGCTGTATAATATTCAAAAAAACAAAGACGATGCGTAATTTTTTTTAGAAAATAAGGAGCACGTTGACTGCTTTTTGCACAAATATTTGGGAACAGATGGCATTTTTGTTTTAAGAATGGTTGCTAATCATGCGGATGTTGTTTTTGCGACTGAATTAATTGCATCCCTCTGGCGATCTCACTATGTTTTCGAGGAAAGGAGAAAGTAAGTAATTCTATAGCGAACTTGCAGAATTTGCAAGTTACATTTGATGGAAGCTTACGATTTTAGCTGTCCGAATCATTCCTTCTAATTCATTCGTTGCATAAGGTTGTCGATTGCAGGAAATTATTTGGAATTTTTATTTAGAGATTTCTCTTTAGAAATATATCACAAATGGATAAGGTATGGCCACAACACCAACAGAGATTGGAAATGGCATTACTTGAAGAAGCTGAAACTGCTCGAAAGATTAGTTCGGATGCCTTAAACGTGCTGCAAAGAAAAAGAAGTATTTTCTTTGATTCACCATATTTTGTTAAACGTGGTTCGCCGACTGGAGTAACGATACCGAAAGTACCATCACGTTAGTCTACTTTATTGTATTCAGTTCGGGAAAAAAAAAACTTTCTTGAGTTTCGTTAATATGTTTTCCATCGTGGAAATAGAGTTAACTCTAATTGAGCTGTTGCTTAAGGTATAATTGAGTTAAGGTATAAAGACCGGAAAGTTCTCACTTATATCTCTATATTTTGTTTAGTATGATATCATGAACAAAATGATCATGTACTCAATTAGATACAGTTATTGATCCTATTCCAGGGAACATCCTGGGAAGTCCGTGTTTGCTGTCCCGAAACAATTCCAAAGATAGCATAATACCATTTTCACCACGTCTCGGAAATCATCCTCGTGGCAGCACTTTCTCGACTGAGAGTCAAGGTAAACTTCGACGACGGCACAGCATGGAGGATATCGATATTGGTGGTGGTAGAGTCAAATTTGCAGACAGCAGCGATGAGGAAGACCGAGAGAAAGAAAAAGAGAAAGGTCCAAAAAGTTTTAACATGACCCGGAAAAGCTCTATCAAAATTTGGTGAAGTAATAACTTTGTAGGGAAACTATAACGATTTCTCCTGATCTCACAATTCTAATATATACGAAGAAATATGAGGAAACTGCAACTTGATTAGGAGTTCTGACAGTTTTTTATTCCTGTTTTTTTGTTTTTGTAGTTTTTATTTAAAGCACTAGAAAAATGCAGAGAAAATACTTTATGATGGAATAGAACACATAAGGCGTTATCGGTGTTGATAAACATATCACTACTGAGAAGCGAAAGAAGTTTGAGATTAGGCAATTCAAGAAAGCTATCCTTTATATTTCTTGTCAATCTTAGCACTATGATGCGAGGAGGGGAAAGTACAAAAGAAAATTCGTAACTGTCATAAAAGCTAAACGCTTTGTCATGGAGTAGATCATACAAAACACATGTACATTATTAAGAATGTAAAAGGCTGTAGTCTTTACGGACATTTCTGACCAGTTAATTTTTTCTGATCATATTAAATGAAAAAAGCATCGAGTTCCTTAATCCCGGTGGATTTGTTTGTGGATTTTTTGCCTCGTTTTTTCATCAGACTATTTCTAGGGAAAAATCATCAATTGGTCATATTTCCCACTTTATTTTACTGCATCGTTCTCCTTATTCTTCATAGCTGATCAGCGAGTGTCCGTAAAACTGTAATTAGATGATAGATAAAAGCGCAAAATATATGTGAATTATTAAATGTTTTATATCATCTGCTCCTTAACAAAGCATTTAGACTTTGATTCATGATAGTTACTAATTTCCTTTCGTACTCTTCCCTTTTTGCATCACAGTTCTCTTATAAAGTTAACGAAAAATATAAAAGATAGCCTTTTTGAACTGCTCAATCTCAAACTTCTTTCATTTTTCAATAGTGATATTGACATTCTATTTTCAATAGTGAAACATTTTTCAACAGTGATATGATATTAACGACACCGATAACGTCTTATCTGATCTGTTTCGTGACAAAATATTTTCCATGCATTTTCCCATTGTTTTAAATCAAAACTAATCGAATTACAATTTCCTTATATTTGCATAAACTAAAGAAATCATTACAGCTTCCCTACGAATATGGAATGGTAGACTTTCGGGGATCAGCAAGTAAGACCAAATTTAAATTTCGATATCTAATGGTCTACTCCCTCCCAAATGGTTACATTCCCCATTTCATTTTACTGCATTTAAAAACGTCCCTGTCAATTCCACATGTAATCAGAGTTTTGTTATATATGTTCAGTATTGCGAATCTTGAAAGTTAGCAATGTTAACAAGGTTTCTTTACGGTAGAACCGTCAAACGGACTTCGGAAGCACTCATACATGTATTCGATAATTCTTTAAACTTTTACTTTATTTGTGAAACAAAATTGAACAACCTTGTACCCACTTTCGATGAAGCGTATAATGCGGTGGTTAACTGTGGTTTTTCTTTGAGCATATTCGTGAATATTTCTTTTAAGACATTATCATCCAAGTGTTTCTCGAGTACATCCGAAACAACACGAAGAAGGTACGGTACAGAATGTACCGGTAATGAAAACATGCCAACCATGTAGTTGGGCAGGACTTCACGAACAAAGACTGCGGGAAATTCGCGCACTAAAAGCTGAAATACAAAGTGAGCTTGAAAATTTCAAATTTTAAATTCCAAGAAAACTTCGACCATAGCTTTAATCAAGCGGCAAAGAATAGTGAAAACGAATATCTCGCTTCTTTAAATCCTATTATGAATGCTTATAGTTTCACTTACTAAGAAGTAATTAAACTTTAAAAGTTTAACTAGAAGTTTGGAAGTTTAACAACGTATATGTATCTCGATATTTCTTTGAAAGCCAAGAAGAGTGGAAAGAGTTTTGAACTTCCAAAAAAGCAAACTGTCGTTCGCCCCGTCCTAATCTGTTTTTATTTCTTTCTTGTGCACTGTTGTATTCTGATAAAAATTCCGAAGTTCCTGCCCACTCTGTCCTAATCTGTTGTTATTCCTTTCTTACCCACTATTATATTCTGATAAAAATTTCGAAGTTCATAAATTCACGGACTTGGACTAAAACCGAAGCATTTCCCGAAATCAATTAAACTTACCACATTCTGTAGCATGAGTTTGCAGAACCGCACAAATGGTGAACGATTAAAATTACATTCTGAGGGTGGTTTGTAAATTTGTTGCGCAACATACATATATAAATAGGACATTATACGACAACAATGGATCACTGTTGTTTCTTCAGCGTTCATCAAAATACATTGTAAAGGTGGTACTAGCAATTCGGACCAACTCATGATATTCTCTTGAATCCATTTCCTACTGCTTTTAGCGTTTTTTGAAACAGTCTACAACAAGTACCATGTTTGAAATTTGGAATTGGGAATGAATTTGAAGCTCAAAATAAAAGAACAAGTGCAGAATAAAACAACCTCAAACAGCCAACGTATCGAGAGAATTGTTGAGGATGAATCCGCAGAAAAAGCTTCGAAGTATAAACCATTTTTCCGGAATGACACTCGAAGATTCTTGCAAATATTTTTGGATATGTCATCAAGTTCTAAAAAAGTCGAGATATGTCATCAAATCCAGAAAAAATTCACAGTTTGTGGAAAGTTTCGGTTCGAAAAAGTTTCTGGAGCTAATTCTTAATTCATGTTCCTTTGAGCTATCATTGGTTCGTATTGCTAAGCGTTTTCTCGATTGGCTTCAATTCTCCTCGGTGAATCTTTTAATGCCCCAATACAACCTAAACACTATCCTTATGATGGATATCTAGGTCGGGCTTTATGAAGAATTTAAAGGCAATTTGAATTACTGAATATAAAACTAAAGACGTGGTCAGGTCGAAAGATTTTGAAGTTTATTTTGAAGGATTGAATCTGAAGAAAAACAAACCGTTTGTGTTCGGTTTTTCGAACGTGACTACTAACCATAAGGGAACGATGAGCTCAACCGGATACATTGCATCGTTAGTTCTTTTCAGAAATTCGCGCAAAAAGTATAAACAAATTTCCAATTTGTAACTTTTCTCGGTCAACAGATTTTGCACTACTTGACGCATGTTTTGAAAAGCTGATTGATTGCGTTCAAATTTTACTGCCAGCTGAAACGAGTAAGAAATTCCCAACAAAAGAGAAGAATATTCGATTCCTACTCAAATTAGCAAAATTAAGAACTCTGGACATAAAAATAAATCATTACTGGCTCATTTAACTGCTTATTATAGAAAACAATATACTGCTCTTATAATCAATATTATGTAACTGCTTAATTACTTAATATACATCATTTGCTCACTTAATACTGCTAAATATTTACTCAATATTCTGGAGTAATTAAATTGTTTGGGTGTTCAGTTACTTACTGCCCACGATTCTTAATGCTTTCATAATTGCTTAGTGTTTTTCTTGCTTTAAAAAATAAGTAACAGGATACAAGCAGTAATATAACGCCAACAATTATGAATTTAATTTTTTTGGGAATTACAGGTATCTTTGGCTCAATAAAAATATTGCAATAACTAAACGGATGAAAGAATATCAAGAGTTCATTGTTCAACAATTTATGATTTCATATTCTAAAGATCGCTATAAACAATTTCAGTAATTTGTTATTAAATATTAAGCTAATAAAAAGAAACCAACCTGTTCAACAATATAATTTATTACTGCAGAGAAATTGGGGCTTTTGAGATGACCGATAGCTGCATTCCACAGAACACTGTTTTCAGTTCGACAGTGAGCAGTCATCGCAAGGAGCTGTTCCAAATCCATATCATTCATGGATGGTAAAAAGCGGACTAGGGAACCGATCTAGAATAGTCTTTGTTTTTTAGGAAAGATTTTTCAACAACAATTCAAATACTGCTTTTCGAAGGACTTGAAACTGAAGAAGCTGATACCTCCGATACTTTTTCACCGATACACATGCAGCATTCAGCATACAGCGAAACATCTTTTTTATCATCAAGCTTTCCCATCACTACAAGCATTTTTTTAAAGATTGAATAAACTCTGCATCTTAGTATGTTCAAAGATTACAGTAAGCAACTGACCAAAATCAAGGCACCAAACGGAGAAAAAAGCCCTACAGTATTTAAAATTGCCGCTTAGATTAGTTTAAGGTTCTGTTATGGACTGGACAGAAATGTTAAACTCCTAAAGGTGAAATGATAAGAAGGAAATTTGGACGAATTTTTTTTTTAAAGAAATTTAAGAATAAATTTGAAAAATGCAAATGAATTTTGTACAAGAGAGAATAAATATATAAAAATTACATGCTATTAATGTTGAGATAGCTTGCGAAGAATCCTGACGATTTTCATCCAAGATATACTTCGTACATTGAACTGCTCTAATCAGAACATCATGACGTTCTTTATCAGAAGGATCAAACGCAGCTGTTGCTAATGAAATCACCTTATTGGATGTCTCTTCCATATCTGAATGCTGAACAGGTCACATCCTACGTCACTATTTTTACAAACTCAATTTAGAACTAAAATTCCTGTGAAAGTATATAACTGAAATCCGTGAACTTAATTACGAATCATAAAATAACTCTGAAGGGATCCTTAATGCATAGTACAGTGTCACAAAGAGCATACCTGTACCGTGCAAGGTTGTGATAAAGAGGCTGAATACGCAAATAAGTGAATGAATAGGCATTTCACGAAATCGTTTCGCCGGGAATTTAGAAAAAATTCGTGACTTCATTGCTCGCCAAACTGACTCAGATTCTGCGACAGGAGTGAAAATAACTTCGCACAGCAGATAAAGTGCAATTAATGAGAACAAGAACAAACCTTACTTTTGATAAGCATTGACATAAGTCGTATAAAAAGCATCCAATCGTTATGCTGATCACTAGTGTTGCCACTACAACAAGATAATAGAAAGTCTTTCCAGACTTTTCCACTGGTTGGATAGAAGTCCAACTCCTGGAAAAACAGTTCTCATGATCTACAGAATTTTTATAGAATTAACAGATCTAAAGAATAAGTGGAGGAAAAGGTTCAACTGCTTTCTACGTATGTTACACTATTCACCTGGTCAGAAGGTTCCATAATATTCGAACATAAGTATGTGAAAAAATATTGCAAAATGGATTCTGTTCCTAGAAGGTCATCACCCTGATCTTTATCGAATAAAAAATACAGTTTCCTGGAAAAATATATTGGTAAAATTAAGAACTATCAAAGCTTTAAGTCGAATAAATTCTAGCTGGAACTTCAAAACTGTCAAGTTTTTTTCGGGTCCGTTTCAATTTCGAATGTAGTACCTGTTAGCAAAAATAAAATATTACCTTAAAACATACTGCTTTTCTGGCACTTTTGCAGTGATTTGTTGCAAACATTCTACATAATTGCTCAAAGCCTTGCCTGCAAAGTTTACTAACTGAAAACAAACAAGTAAAAAGTAAAATTTTGCTACTTAATCGATTCATCTAAATCTTTCACCTGATACGATGCAACCACCTTCAAAAGCAGTGCCAAATTCGCAAATTATTTCCAGAAATATTTCTGCCGAAACTGTATTACCAATGTCACATAAATCCAAGAACATTTCTAAATTTTTCACTTTCTAGACATGGAAATAAAACACATTGAATATTGATGTAGAAGGAAATTTAAAAACTTATAAGCGGCTACTAGCAAATGCGGAGAAATGAGGAAAAGTTGTTGCACAGAACTCAAAACATTACCTTAACTTCAATGACCACAAGAAATTCAGGAATTAAAAGGAACTCATCTTAAGATAATTTGGATAACCTACCACTTGAGGGACTTTCAGGCAGGTAGTAATGCAAACTGTCGGTGCATAAACCTAGCAGCTTGACCATATTTGACCAAAACATTTCTCTATTGGATGCATAAAGTTGGTGCCATGCGACAGTGATGCATCGGCATATAGAAGGTCGATTCTAGATAGAATCAAATGTCTTAAATATAGACTTTTGAACAACAAAATGAGCACAGTTGGTCCTTGCAAATTCAGAACATTTAAAAAATTAACCATAGAATACGGACACAGAGTAAGAAAAAGCAGAAATTTCCGTTACAAGCTCAAATCGATGTGAAGGATGGAGATCACTTTTAGTTCCTTATCACTCGATCAAAAAAACTCCTCATACTATAAAATCAAGTTTACTCACCGTGCGTGATGCACTTAGTAGTAATCCGTATGAAACAAGCATAGACAGCTGTTCTGTTGATGATAACGCGTCACCCATCGGGTAAAGTTTTTCGAAACCACCGAACCCTAAATAGTAATATAAAAACGAAAAAAATGGCAGTACCAAAATTAATAAGAAAATTTTATTTAACCTTATTTCAACTGAAATCTTTATGTACCAAAGAAAAACCAACCGATATTTATCTGTACAACTGAATGATACCATTTTTTAAAGATAACATGGACGTATAAAGCTATGAAAAATTCTTACCACAAACAAAAAGTGAATAATAGCAATTTTGTCAAGTTTAAAAAAAACTTAAAGGGAAGAAACCTGTTTCATCTGCTTGTTCAAATACTTTATACATCTAAAAAAGTCACAATCACTTCTACAAAATGACTTACTTTTGAAAAAATTTGAAATACGGACAGCTTTCATCCAGATAATCAACAGGGCATGGAAAATGTAATTCTGCAATATGAACATGACTTTGATTTGTCACGGTAAAAATCGATGAGAAGACATTTTACTTGAATTTCAGTAATGGTATCTGAATACAACTGAAGATTCTTACGATCTTTTTGTTGCATATTTCAGTTTTACATCGATTCACGAATAGCAAAAGGTAAACTGGATGTACAATTTCAAGTTGAGATAAGTTAGGTTTCAAGAAATGATAAGCGATTACGGTTTCAACATTTCGTGTAGTAAATAAACCATCGCTGGCAATGTAACGACTCAGTGAGCCAGCTTGAACAAGGAAAAATTTGAATTCTCGAGCGATTCCATTCAGCGTTTCCATATCACCATTCAATTCCATGTTCTAAATTTCGAGCTTTCAAATTCCAAATTAACCTTAGTTTAGTTTTCCTACGAACCTGGCACAGAAGATTATTGGAACATGACTCTAACTATACACCTGTGCAAAGGCGGTTAAATAACTGAGTGAACGATCCAGGTCAATGATGGCTGTTTCTGCGGAGTCATGAGCGATTTGTTGATATAAAAATCGAAGGCACCGAAACACTGCTTTGACGCCGATATCTGTGTACAGCTAAAAATCGTATGATTCAGCAAATTTGTGCAGTAAGATTAATCTGAATGTATTCAAACGGTAAATGAAACCCAAATCCTGGAAGGGAAAAAAACTGCAAATGTTTTGAAAAAATATATGGAAGAAGATAAAATTTAGATTCATTTTAGTCTCGTTTCATTCGCGCTTTACTTTTTAACCTTTGTGAAAATATCACTTTTTCGTAATAATAGTCAAAACTACTACAATTACATTTGTAACAGGCAAATACAAAAACAAACCATATTCATGTTGAAGCTAAAGGTAGAAAGTTTCAGTAAAGATGGTAATGAATATTGCACGGAAGGCAAAGTGTAGTCATCGATGATACGTCCTGGAGGACATCTATTTTGACACATCCAGTCAGTATGCAACCATTCCGGTAAATCCCCCACCGATTCGAATAAATCTTTCTGTGTTCCATCCATTGACAGGATCAAGTAATTGCAATAACACTGTAAGTTCTGTAAATCTCAGAAATATAGCGAAGAAGTAATATAAATAAAGTAGCATAAATATAAATACAAATGCAAATGTAAATATAAATACAAACAAATAAGCTAAATACATATATATCTATGTATATATGTATGTACGCACATGTATATACATATATATATATACATATATATACATATATGTATATATGTATATAGAAGTACATCTCCTACATTTAACAAGTAATACCAAAGCTTTAAGGCTGGAATTCGTTGAAGATCAGGAAATAATCGGAAGGATAGAACGAATCGCAAAGCTATAATGTTCTAAGAACTGTTTCGTTTTTTTCCAATTATACTATTTAACTATTCAATTCGAATTTAATCTATCATGTTCAAATTCTCATTTATATACTTTCGGTATTAGTCAGTTGATTGATTGACTAATACACTAAAAATGTTAGTGGTGATTTCAAGCCTAGTTCTAATTAAACTACCGCACAAAACCACCCCCATTGGGCGACCTATTTAAGGAATCCTTTAATCAAATTTGAATTTGCCGCAGAAATCGATGCGTCTTATGTTCTTCAGTGTTACTTGCAGCGGTATTGTTGTTATGATGAGATCAGAATTCATGTTTACTTTAGTGAATTTTGTAATGATATTCAATTTTTCTTCGATTTCTATGTTTACTTTTCTGTTGCAAAATGTTTTATTTGATTGTATGAGACCTTAGATAGAATCCTTTGCGAAAACTTTTGGATATTCTTGGAGATGATCAAAAGTCCTACAGAGAAGAAATAGTTTATGGGATATCCGATATTTTCATTGAAAGAGTCGCACTTATCGTGTACAATTATTTTAAAATTGAATTTTTCCAACCACTGGCACCATTACGTACCCTCTTATTTGTGAGTATCATTGAAATTTGAAAAGCTTAGTGTGATAGTTGAAGATGATTGTGCAACCCTTCTTTTGTCTGTGCTATTGTTTTTGACTGTCATCCACTGAGTAATTCGTTTCATAAAAGTTCTTCTCGACACTTTTTCACACATGCACGCATATGACATTCATATAAATGATCTCAAAGTCGACATTTTCATAGTTAATTCATGGATCCACAAGAACAGACCGTTACCTTCGTTGAAAAACTTCTCGAATGTTTTTCGCACGGTCAAATCATACTGATCGCGGGATATCATACTGAGAGCATGCCTGGTTTTTGCAGTTTAACATGAACTAACGATGGTTTTGTTAAATTGCTGAAAAATCTTTTGCTTACTCGTGCATGTAACCATACCGAATACAGAACAATTCCGTCATAAATGGTTTTTACCTGTAAAGTGTACATTATAAAAGACAGCTTGGAACCAGCGATTAAACGAAATCATTTCAGGAATCAAGTTGGCTACTGAAGACCAGTTATTAACAACAGTCCGTACTCGCCATCCGGCGCTGCGGAAAACCGCAGCCATCAGTGATGAAACAATAGACGACGAGAATACAGCCAGCGAATCGCATAGTTGGAGTAGTAACGGTGCCAACAGTATCAATTCATTCGCTTCGATAAAACGCAGTAATCAACCTGCGACTACAGCTGTATGCACCAAAAACGAACTGCTTTCCAGCGAAGATAACAGTAATATTATCGCTGCGCATCATCACCGGAACACTTTGCCAGCACATGCATATTCGGTCCCACCAATGCAATCATCCAAATTGCATGATATTTCTGCAATAAATACGGTTATTTTGGATTTTGCTCCTGAATATACTCAGAACGATTTCAAAATTTAAAATATATTTTTGACATATATGTCGAGACGAAAAAAGAACAGTTGGTCCAGCGTTTTGTTCGGCAGTAGTCTTGTTCTTCGATATCATTGTGATTTTGAATCTTTGAGAATCCGAACCTATATCCTACAGTTTCTAACCTCTTTCAGTTAGACATTTTCCATAATAACCCATCACATTGATTTCTTTTAGATTCGCAACTCTGATGGAAACTTCACGGAGGAAACGAATGGCCAGCTATCCGATGCTCAAACTATGATTAAGCACCAGGTCAGCTTTTGTCGAGAGCATCATTTAAACGAAATTTGAAGATTTCTTATGAATTCGATATTTATGCACACAGGAAAGATTAATAACCAGGCTGACGATTTCCAGGTTCCAAATGATCCATCCGGTCTGAACACAGCTTACTGTCGTGATACTGGTGTCACCTTGCCGTTGAACAATCATTTCATGCCACCAAAATCTGTTGTACAAGATGACGTGCGTATGAAGTTGGGAAAATTTGAACTAGTCAAAAAGAAAGGCAGATCAGAAATGTGGAATTTGTTTGGACAGGTTTGTTGTTAAAAACAATTCGAAGAGATTTCCCTTACAGAATTTTCTTTTTAACATTTCATCGGTGTGCAGAATTTTCTCCTTTTAACATTTCATCAGAATTTCCTTTCTTTGTTTAACATTTCATCGGTAAACATTTCATTGGTGTACTATGGCAATGGCAGAATAATGTTAATGCACGACAGAGTGTATGTCCCAAAACATTTGAGGTAACGAAGAAGACATTCTTATACGTTAGTCGATAAAGATCAAATGGTCTAAATATAAATCCGTACAGACTATATTGTTTTATTTAACGATTTTCAGGTTCCAAATGATCCATCCGGCCTAAACACAGCTTACTGTCGTGATACTGGTGTCACTTTGCCGCTGAACAGCCATCTCATGCCACCAAAATCTGTCATACAAGATGACATACGTATGAAGTTGGGAAGATTTGAACTAGTCAAAAAGAAAGGCAGATCGGAAGTGTGGAATTTGTTTGGACAGGTTGGTTGTTTAAAACGGTTGCAAAAAGATTTTCCCTACAGAATTTCTCTTGAAGTAAATGTTAATGTACGACAAAATATATATCGCAGAAGATTTGAGGTGACCAAGAAGACATTGTGATATGTTTCGGTAACGATCGGACCGTCTTCATGGCTGTCATTATAGACCTTTTTCCGAAGGTTGTTATTGAGCTGTGTTCTGCATACAGTTGTCTGATTATCCATAGTACTGGTAGGAAGTCGATTATCGGAACAATAGTCGAACTGTTTTGCAGTAGAAAATCTATAATCTGTTGAACTTCGTGGAAACTTATTGAAGGATTTTACTGATTTTTGTGAAACTGTTTTGTTTTCTGTTAAGGTGCTTGACACAATTACTGGAGCTCGTCTACCCTATGTGGCTTGTTATGCATGCAAAGTACTTTATACAGATACGGGTGGTGGTACAGGAAATATGACTCGTCATAGATGTCCGATCGGCAGTAGCTACAAGGATTGCAGTATGAGGTAACGTGAATTGTTACTCCGGGATAAAATTTGTCTTAATTATGTGGATCGTACAGGTGCGGGCTAAAGAAACTAAATGAATTTCAAGAAACCAAATAAATATGTATATTCAAAATGAAAGAAATGATAAAAAGAGAAAACGAAAAAAAAACAAAAGACCAAGAAGGGGACAGAGAGAGAGAGAGAGAGGAGGGAGGGAGGGAGGGAAGGGAAAAGACGAAAT
>NW_018108360.1:55441-63072 GCF_000183805.2 Loa loa | reverse complement strand
AACGAAGAAGGAGAGAGAGAGAGAGAGAGAGGAGGGAGGAGGGAGGGAGGGAAAAAGCGAAATGTTTCAAGAACAAGGAAGATGAGATTGTTCGTTTCTTCCCATCAGGATATTATTTCGAAATTGCGTATATTTTATCGAAATTGGAGATTCTCCATTTCATACCAGTTTTACTGGTTTTATTTTCAGCTCTTCAACGGAAGCAACGAATGATACCTCTGGCCAGCAATCTTTTGAAACCCTTGCATCAGGATATGTTGGTCAGTTGTCTCCCGATACATCTACTGCATACAGAAGGGTATCATGCTGCTCTTTTAAAGATTTTGATTTTTCGGTGATTTATATTTGAAGCTGCAGGCATTTTTTTCCTTTGGTGGATTTATATTTGAATTTATATGTTTTTTTTAATTTATATATTTTTTGTGATCAAATATAAATCACCAAAAAAGCTAAACGGAGAATGGTTGTAATTTTCAGTCCCCCGTAAGGCTATGTTGTGTTTTTTCAGATCGTTATCCTAGAGTATTGAATATATCACTGATTATTTTGTATGAGGACATATGCATTGGCAACACATGTATGAGGACATATGCATTTGACATATGCATTTCTGTTGCCAATGATTCAAAGAAGAAATGATAGATCCAAAGAAAAATGATTCGATCAATAAATCTTTTAGTGTAGGGCCTGACTTCTGAAGACTAGCGAGAAATTCCTTATCATTCATTAAACAAAAGAAACGTTAGTGGAGTGTAATTATGTTATTGAAAATATTTTCAGGATTCCCCAGCACCACCGTTAGCTTCACATACAAGTCTTACGGCGCAGTCGTCATTTGAGACATCATTTAGTGATTATGATCGCCGAATATTTTGCAGTGCAATTATGCGATGTTGTGCTATCGATTTACTTCCACCTACCATTTTTCAGGTCACTTTTGTACTTCTTGGTTTTAACTTTCCTAAAATTTCATATGTGATCACTTTTTCTACATCTAGCTTGGGTGAAATATCACATATATGACGCAGAGAAAGGATGCGTTATTCATTGAAACTATATCAGGATTTGCTAGGATTCTGCCATATACTTGGATTCATTAATCACAAATTTAATTTTTAATCTAATTTGATTTGATTTTAATTTTTTTTTTTGATGATCAGTAATAATAGCGATGTTCATTCGGAGTTTTTTAGGGAGACGGAATGCATGGTGTTATCGAGACGGCCATATCGGTTGGACGACGTTGCCGGTGTCCGGATCGTCAAGCAGTTTCAACACTGATCCCTGAAATTTCTATCCTAAATCAGGTTAGCAGTTTTTTTTTGATTACCTTGATTCTGAAAACCAATTTTATTTTTGATGTTTGATATGAATTTCTGACATATATACTGTTCAGTAATATTCACCGAGATTCCATATACGTGTCTTAAAAACTATATTTGATGGTGATACTTTGTTTTCGCAGGCTATTGAAGCTAATACAGCAATGGTGCTATCAGAATTGACTGCAGAAGTAGGACAAATTGCTCGTACATCCGGTTTCTCGTTTTCAGTAGAGCGCGTTGCAAACGAAGATGATATTGCTGTTATTTCTGCTAATTATATCACAGCAGAATGGAAATATAAGCATCACATTATGAAGTAAGTTTACTTGTATTTCTAATTTCGTTTTACTAATGGTATTTTACTTTGACATTGTCTGCTTTTCTGATTGAAGGGCAAAGAATTTTGATTTTTGGGTAAGTTTAAATTAATGTTAAATTAAATGTATATGATTCAACCTATGTGTTTATTTCAGTGTTGACACATTAGAAAAAGTGAAAACAGGACTGGAAACAATGATCCGAGAAGCGGGTGAATCCAAAAGACTTTTATGTGTTACAGAAAACATCCCGAATTGTAGTGGACATGCCCATCTTTACTGCATATGTTATACACTGAATAATGTAACTTTTGTAAACTTATAGTCATTCTAAATTATTCAACTCCTATAATATCAAGCCTCTTGTACAATCTTAATGTTATTTAAGCATATCTGGTTTAAATAATTGCCATGACTCAATAACATTGATCTGCCAAATCCATAGTAGTCGCGGGTAGATTTTGAATAATCAGATTGTCAATATTTAAAAATCCATGTGTTGCAGCTCATCCATGAAATTTTCGGGGAACTGTGTGATCAGAGACACAATGTGTTTACCATTTTTATGGAGTGTCAGAAAATAGTTGGTAATCTTCCTTGCTACTCGTTTTATTTCCGAACAGGGTATTGTAAATCTTGATAAGCACAAATAGCACATCTTTTGAGTTCGTGTAAGTTATTCGTTGCATTTGTTTGCCATTTGTTTTGTTTTTAGCATATAATTTCTCGTTTTAGATGCGATAGAAAAGTCAGGCTTAGACCATTGGGCTGATCCACCAAATAAAAAAAGAGCTGGGAAATTGGACTACTTATTTTACGGTTACGAAATGTTAAAATACCTTAAAGATTGCGTTCATCATTTGCCTGTTTCCCAGTATCCAGGTATATTTTGTTTGTAGTCACCGTTTACATTTTCCTTCTTCTAATTGCCATAGAACGTCTTATATATGGTTACTACATTATTTCGCTGAGGATTAGAATTCTCATTTGGAGGTAACTTGATCTCCTTGTCACTGTTTAATGTATATATGCAGCAGTGGAATAACGCCCAAAATGTACTGCATGAATATCTCAATTTTGTTGACGATATCTGTTTCATTGTTTATGGTTGCCTTTCCCTTAAACAGTGTTAATAACCTGTAGCATTTTACGTCATTGAAATTTATTATTGTCAAGCCAATAATTGTAATAACAAGTACGCAGCGACTGTTCAGATATTGTGGAACTGGTACGATCGATTGATTGGTCAACTGCTGATGAAATTCGAAAATATTTGGAGCCATTTCATATTATAGCATCAATTTTCAACAATAAGTCAACAATATCTTTTCATATGGTAGTATATTATCCTTCCCTGCTCAGTCCTGAAATTTAATTCATCTATCGTAATGCTCATAATTTATGTATCTGAATGCATCTGTGAATTCATATTTTTTATATTAACTTGTTTTGTTTATGAAAAATTTTCTTCGTCAGGTACAGCCGGAATGGTTCGCATTGATCCATGAATTTTCATCAGATGATGAAGATGATTTGAACAATAACGATGCATCGACATGGATATCTGCGCTAAGACGAAAAACGGAAAGTGCATTACGAAGTGCCACAGGATCAGTGATTATGCCTGAACATCGCATGGCAACTGTTTTAAATCCTCGTCTTAAACATCTCCCAGTAATTTGCTCAGACGAAGAAAGGTTCTCTTTTTTTCAATTTTTCAGAATAAGGTGATTATCTCTTTATTGAAATAATGCTTGTGAGGAACTTTGAATATTGGATTGAACTGTCATTTATTCTCGTACTTAGTACTTTCATTGTAGACTTCATAATTTTCCTTAACAGTCATGCGAAAGTTAGATTTTCAGGTCAGAAACTTATTCAAGAATACGTGAATTAATCGGAACATCCGAAATGAAGAATCTAAAAAGCGAAGAACTTCCTTCTGGTAAAGTTTGCAGTTCAAAATTTTTTCGATTCTATGGAATTAACAGTGTGGGAAGAGTGGAAAATATTATATATCTTCCTTTGCTCAGAAAATGTTTGGATAGCTAGAACATCCAGCTAGTAATGTTTGTAATTCAAAATAAAATTTAGGTGCAGATGATGGAGAACCACCAAAGAAGCGAATATCATTTTTAAGTTCACTCGAAGATCATGTAATTATTGATGACGAACTAGAATGTTACCTACGTTCGCAGTATCCAGCGTCCCAAACAAAGTTTGCTTCCATTTTCCGTTGAATTACGCGTTTCATTATTTATATATTTATTTAACAGTCAGTTTTCCTATTTATTTTTTGTTTGCATGCTATCATTTATTAGTCTAAAAAAAGTGTATGCTGTAAAAGTTATGTATATATGCTTTTGTATATATATACATATATATATATATATATGCTTTTAGAAAACTTTGAAGTTATAACTAGAAGATTTATCAAATTTCAATTCCGGTCTTTTCCCTTTTTCGGAATGATTAATTGTAGATAAATAATTTTCCATTTCCAGAATCTCATGTCAATCTTTTCTGTTGATACTGAACTGTGGCAGAGTTCTGCTTTTAGAGATGTGCTGCAGTTTTGGTCCACTGTTGGTCAGGCGCAATTTCCACATTTGTCGCTGTTGGCTCGATTTCTTCTTTCCATTCCAGCTGCTTGTGTGGTCCATAAAAGTCAAAACGTTTTGAAATTGACTCCAGAGCACCTGTCAAGTTTACTTTTGTTACGGTCTTCGTATGCGCAAGCAGTTTCTAGTGGACACAGTATACTTGCATAACAAATATTTTTATTTTCCTGTCCCTTTTTCCCTCTAATATTTTGAATTGGTATCGTGGTTGTATTTTTTTATACTTTCAATTTTTCTGAGCACTTTTTACCATATTCCGTAATTCTTGTTGTTTTCAAATATTGTACGGTTTTTATTTTCATTTCTCACTTATCATTGTAGAATTTTTTCTAATTTTCTGTGATATGTGTTATGTAAGATACATGGTATTTCAAAAGAACTCATGGACTCTTTGATTAGCAATCATTACTTGGTATCCTGGTGAGTAATCCATATCATCCTGCCTTTTTTTTTTTTTTCGAACATGCTCTCTATGCTTTGCCGCATTGTGATCTCATGTTCACCTTGTCATTTTTAGTTTACCGTAATCTATAAAATGCGTTTTTCGTTAAATACCTTAGTTCTATGATGGTGTTAGCGATATATGTGTACATGATATATTCAAATTCATTAAAGTGTTAATATTCAAATTTCATTAAAAGCATTTCAAATTAGCTACAACTAAAATCTACAAACAAATAAAATGAATATCTTTTGATATACTTTATCTATATATCAATTATTTTACGACAATTCAGCTAATTTCAGCAGTACGGTAATGTAGGTCGAGTGATATCTAATGATATCACTTCAGCCGATTGTGATTACAGGTAAAAGATGCATTATTTGGAATAGAAATGATTTAGAACGCTGATTCTAGGCAACAAAATTAACAGGTTACTGGATTTCAAAATCACTGGTACTTATGCATACGTGAGATTCCATTGGTGCGGTTAAGGAACGGACGAGTTCCAAATGAATCATATTCTAAAAACTTCACATCCACACATTATTGCTTTTTCCCATAAATTCTCGACATCATATGGGCATTTTGCTAAGGTAATTTTGCCAAATTATCTTGTCCACTAGTTAGAAACACTTAGCTTACATAACTTATTAATGTAATAACTAAAAATCTGATGTACCTTCCCGGTTTGTAAAACTTCCGGAGGAATGGTAAGTGATCTAACCACGTAAATCATTTTAAAGTTTGATTTTCTGGGTTTTCCTTCATGTAGCTTCGAAATTATCATTGCAGCCATTGTTATATCCTTTTCTGATGCAGAGTTTATCAAATTTTCAGGCTAAAAATTGGAAATATTTGATGCAAGGTGCTTCGGTTCCGAAGATACAAGCAATGAACAGAAATGTATCTGCCATAAATAAACAAAACTTCGATTATTTCCTTGTTCTCGATTTCGAA
Organism: Loa loa; assembly: GCF_000183805.2. Classification (NCBI taxonomy): domain Eukaryota; kingdom Metazoa; phylum Nematoda; class Chromadorea; order Rhabditida; family Onchocercidae; genus Loa; species Loa loa. The sequence continues at coordinate 57,407 of NW_018108360.1, read as the reverse complement.
GCAACTTGTGAAGAAGGGATTAAAATTATGCCACATCAAGTAGCACCTCTCTATATGTACTCTCTATTAAAGTATTCAAGTTTCGAATGTAATTCGAAGTCAGTATTCAATTTCTGGGTAGCAGAAAATTATTTTTTTTATTATTTCCTTTTTTTTCTATTTCAAACGAATCAAATTTATGTGTATGGGATATTTCAGGAAATAATCGAATTCCCGGTTATACAGTTATCCGGGAAAAATTTGGAAGAAATCAGTCGATTTCATCGATATGTAAAACCTACCGAGCGACCAATTTTAACATCGTTTTGTACTGAACTTACTGGAATTGTACAGGTGCGATAAATTACGCTACATTTTCTTCGGATTGCAAAAAAGTTCAATTATTTGAACATAAGTTTTTTTCACTAATTTTAACTTTTAAAAATTTTTTTAGGAAACAGTTGCAAGTCAAGAAAGTCTTCCGGAAGTTCTGGATGCTTTTGACAAATGGCTCATCAATTCGAATTTGATTAACGCCGATCATTCGATGAAATCACATTTTACTTTTATAACATGTGGTGATTGGGACCTTGGCGTATTGCTCCCTAGCGAAGCGAATTATCGAAATTTGAAGCTACCAGAGCAAGCTTTTTAACGATTTGCATCGTGATTACATATCAGATGTGACTATGTATAGGATAACCTCAAATGCCTTATGGCACTAACCGATTAACCGTAATGCATCTGTGGGGTGCTTTCACAAGGAAGTGTTTTTCTTCCTTTAGTTGTAATATTTTTAATCTTTTATGCTTAAATGAAATTTTAGCTACTTCAAGAGATGGATTAATTTGAAAAAAGCCTTCTGCAAATGGAACGGTTATTTCGCCAAATCTCTAACAGTGATGCTTCATGATCTGGAACTAAACCATCTGGTACATTTATTTAATTTTAATTGATCATAGTGTTTTAACTTATTTTCAAATCTTTCTTATGCTTCAGGTCGCACACAAATCTGTCTTAACCTTTCATTTATTTCTTACTGTTTCTTTTTTTGGATGGAACCAGTTTACCATTCAAAAGTAATCTTACAATCCTATCTTCCTTTCTAAGGTAACTAGATGCCTTTATCATTTCACATTTCTATATAAGAGAAAATTACCTTTCATTCTGCAGGGCCGATTACACAGTGGAATAGATGACGTGAGAAATATGTGTCAGATTACGAGATCTCTTGCCAAGAGCGGTTGCGTATTCCAAAATACATCGATTTATGTAGATGAGAAACATGATTTCGAAAATTTATAACACATATATATATATATATATTTTGAAAAAATATTGTATCTGTTCGGGTCCTATGACAACTTTCCAAAAACTCAGAAACAGAAAATGTTTAATTTTATCGTTGAATAGTGCATACAAATTTGCTTTACGCGCATTATTGAACATACTGTTCAACATCTCGAATCAGCAACAATCAATCAGTGAAACATGAACTTAAAGAAATGAGCCCATACAGTTGAGATCAAACAATGTGATATCCTTTTGCAAATTTTTCAGAACGTGCTTTTCTTTCTGTACCACTGCCTGTACGTGAAGTACGACGTATAAGTGAACGTGGACGCTTCTAAAACAGCATAAATTATGCTAACAAAATATTCCGTATTGCTCAAAAATTAAAATTTTAGGCACAAGCAGAGACGATCCTATCACTCACCACTCACAGTTATTTGACCATTTCTAAAAATATTACCGAGACTTTTCCCACAGCTTGGTACTTTTGCGAATTAAAATTCCAAAAGTGACATATCATTACTGCATTGAGAATAAAACAAACACCTGAAAAGAATCGTTAGGTATTAGAGGGGATATATATATATATATATATATATATATATATATATATATATATATATATATATATATATATATATATATATATATATATATATATATATATATATATATATATATATATATATATATA
>NW_018108360.1:52715-54870 GCF_000183805.2 Loa loa | reverse complement strand
AACAAACACCTGAAAAGAATCGTTAGGTATTAGAGGGATATATATATATATATACATATATTTTCCAATTATGAAACGCATTTTCATGTAATATGTTATATCATAGGAAATAACCGTGGTTCGATGATACTTGAAAGTGATAAAAACTGTTACCAAGAATTGAAAGGAAATTATAGTATTGTGTTAATTAGCTAAAACATTTTTTTACAAATCTTAATGGAGGGAAAATTGGATGGAATGATCTGACTCCAGGTGTTATTAGCCTTTTCCACCCAATTGTCATCTGGTTGGTCAATTTACGATGTCTTCACAGTTGGATAACTTCTGACGAGACGTTAAATCCAAAAAAAAAAAGAAAAGAAACAATACACAGTACGAATTAGATGTAATACTAACCAATGGCAACAGAACATAAAAGCATCATTCCACTTAATCCATTAACAAGACCGGTACGGCTTTTCATTTTGCTAAGGTGATCAAGCCAAATTCCCGTTGTTATCACTGATAATAAATTTCCCACAGCTGATATAATGCATAATACAAGCCACATGATGAGCATCATTTTCCACCGGTACCTAGAATCCATCAGAAATTTTAGCTTCGATTTTCAAATTCAATTTTATATTTCGTATACAGATGTGTGGATATTTCTGATAATCCTGTTGCATAGTCTCCAAAAGAGTGAAAAGGCATAGAACAAAATCCTGGATCTATTCAACAGAATGATTGGCTAAATCTCTTACCTATGTACAACTCCAAGTCCTATGCAACCGGTGGTGGCACCAACAACTGCAGCCACAACATTCATATGGCATGTTCCTTGATAAGCTGATTCTTGAGCAAAACCCGGGCACGTAAAACCATGGATCAAAAATCCCAATGATACGGCTATTTCAACGCGACATAAATTAATCATAATTGACAAATAACTGAAATTAAAATTACAGGTTTTTTAATTTCATAAAACATTTTGGAGATGGTTTTTCTTCTCTACTATTACTGGTGACAATCATTTGATACGAGTTATATACTTCGGTTCGAAACAAATCCGTTTTCCACACGATAGATAATTTTAACCATACCTTCATTTAATTCAAACTTTTAAACATATAAATTAGCAAATCTGATACTTAACAGTACATTTTATCAAGATAAAATGTTTGAAATAAATTTTTTTTGTCTGAAAGAATAAAGTTTACATAATGAGAACTTTTGGCAAGCACAATACTTTAACAATAACCATTGATAACGCTTTATTGAAGGACTTTTGTTGAGTTTACTGGTAATGATCATGATCAATTTCATGAATTCATGTAGGATCAAACCAGTAAAGAAATGGCGATAATGGGATTAAAGAAGATTAGGAAGGAATTGAAGTAAACGGACAAGTAATTTAAAAAATATTCCCCTATTTTTAACTTTTACTTTCAATTCTATTCATACTTTTTTGTTAAATTAAAAAAAAAAGCTCCGTTTCAATTTATCCAAAGAAATGTAAAATATGGAAACTTGCTCGGTATGCTGAAATCCAGATTTCTGCATTACTGTATATGCTTTGAAGCGTCTCATTCGTGATTTCCCTTCCTCTAATAAGACATCGTCATCAGTTTCAGAGCTCTGAAAATATTTCAACATATGAAACAAATAAAGCAATGCAATAGTTTTTTAATAAAGTAATGCAAAAAAATAAAATAATGTAATAATTTTCCATTTAAGTCAGAAAAAAGTTTTAGATTGAAATTTCTCACAATTAGTGCAAAAGAAAAAAAAAGCTGCGTCGCTGTGTCACCTTGGGAAACGGAAAATTGATAAATTATTTCGAATTCAATTCAATGAATTGCAGTTCCTGTAGCAGTGATGTTAATAAGCATGACAACAATTTTAAATTCCCATTAATTTGAGAGCCATATGAAATTGATCAGTAAAAAGAAAATCGATACTTTAGTTGAAAATTCAGAAATTAAATTCGATATTAAATTAAACCAAAGGATTTAAATAGATGAAATTTCACTAAACCATTGAAATATGTATATTCAAAGTGAAAGAAATGATAAAAAGAGAAAAGGAAGAAAAAAAAGGAAGAACGAAGAGGGAAACAAAGAGAGAGAGAGAGAGGAGGGGAGAGGGAGAGACAGAGAGGAGGGAAGGGAAAAGG
>NW_018108360.1:49387-51883 GCF_000183805.2 Loa loa | reverse complement strand
TGATAATGATAATGATGATAATGATAATGATGATAATGATAATAATGATGATAATGATAATGATGACGATGATGATGATGATGATGATGATGATAATAAGGATAACAATGATAATGATGATGATGATTTAACACGAATGGATACCAACAAGATAAATGATGCAGAAATGAAAAGAAAATTAGGAAATACAGGGAGAGAGAGAGAGAAAAAAAATAAGTGGTGGTGAGCAAATGTAGAATTAGTCGGAAGGGTATATTGTATTTATGTCACTTTTCAAATTTTGATTTTGTAAAAGAAAAAATTAAATATAAATCAAAATTGTATAGTAATAGCAAAAAAAAAAAAAAAAAGTTTGCAAAATAAGCCAATGATAATTGCACTCCTATGTCATCGTTAAGACAACAGAATGCGCAAAATGAAATTTAATCGTGTGATGTGTTGGAAGTTACAACATCATCATCATACTATCGGTTGCATCAATGAATTTAAGCGTAGTAAAATTGGCCAAAGATCACGATGTTAGAATTGGACACAAAATGGGCAGGTGTCTAGGTGGTATGTGTCATCATTTCTCCTTTCTACGAGATTGATCAGAAAATATTGTGAATTTTTTTTCCATTTTCATATATTTCCAATTTTTGAATATTATACTATAATTCTAACTTCGAAATAAACATAATTGAAGTTTCAATTTAAAATTTCCATAAGATAAATCTGTAAGCTATCGTTAGTTACTAAATACAATTATCAAATTTGATTCGATTATTCAATCATTATTTAATGCAGATGAAATCATTTTACTGTTCAGGCACATCAATTTTATACGAATTTTTCAATCATTCAACCGTCCTTCCTGTAATCCTTGCCATATCTTACTGATTCGATGGTTTATGGTATAATCCAGTCAACAGATCTATATTTAATCCATTAATGTTAACAATAATCGCAAAAATATATTTAAATAAAATAAACTTCACAAAATATTTCATAAATTTATTCATTCCAAATTGAAAATGAACGAATCAAAATGTCCCTCTTATTTCTTCCATTTTTCCCTTTTATTATCAGATTTGTGAGATAACAAAAAATTCTGACTGATCGTTGATCGATCAATATGTATAAAATATCTTTCTTATATGATTTGAACAAAAAAATTCGTGATGAAAATGGATATAAAAATGCCAATCACAACAAAAGGCAAAAGAAGTTTTTTTTTCGTTTTTTTTTTGTCCCATTGGTTGATTTCGTTTCAAACCAGCGATAAATGCATGCCACAAAGAAAAAATCTCAATGGGATGTGATGAAGAGGAGAAAGTAACTTGCAAAAAAAAAAAAAAAAAAAACCAAAAAAAAAAGAACTTGTTGAGTGTAATAACTGAATACATGACGTCTACATATACACCTACAAGTTTGTCAAATAAATAATACAATCCTTTTTTTTTTTCCTTTCCTCCCCCCTAATTTTTTTTTTTTGTCGTTTATTGTTTTCGTTAAAATCATCAATACAAGATTATAGTATTGAAATGTTAATGAATATTAAAAAATTATTTCAAATTCAAATCAATCAATGTCGATTTTTATATTATTTGATTTTATTTGATATTTGCAAAAAATGATTAAAGTTTTATGTGGAATAAAAATTTTCTTTTTTTTATTTTAATAAATGGGAAAAAAAAGGAGAGAAATAAGCACAAACTGCTAAATATGCCAGCTACAAATGTGCTTTAAAATATCACAAAGATGCTTAAATGTATAAATGAGATTGATTAGAAAATACAGAAATTGACCACAATTGATGACACCATTTTAAATTTCAAATGATTTATTAAAATCTTTTATAAACTTTTAAAAAGCAATATCTAATGTATCAAAATAGATTACTCCACCAATTTACTATACTTCACATTTTTTTGCGAATTTTATGAAAATTATTTATTAAAATTTCTTCAATAAATTAAAACTTTGCAAAGTTTATTAAAATCTTTACAAAATTAAAAAAATTTCATACTAGCTTACAAAAATTCATCTATCATATTTTTGTAAAATATATTTGTTAATTTCCCATTTGCTTTTTTTTTCTCTGTTTTTACTTCATTTTTATTCATTTTTCTTTAAAAAATATCTTGTTATTTGAACTTCAAATTAAAATTATTTATTGTTTTAATTAAATTATTTTTGATTATTAAATTACTTATTAAATTATCAATAAATAATTAATTAATGATGTTTATTGTGATTTATTTAAAAAATAATATCAAACGAGAAAGTTATAAAGAGACAAAATGGCGAAAATGTTGACATAAATAAGATTGATCCAATTTTGGTAATATGCGATGTTAAATTCAACAAAATGAGGTCAATTGATGATACACATTGCTATCAAGTCTTCTCTCATTCCATCTCAATCACTGTCCCACCTTTTATTTCCACATTTCTCAACCTATACCTGATTTCTTTTTTTTTTTCTTCCCTCTCTCTCTCTCTCTCTCTCTCTTA
>NW_018108360.1:45747-48540 GCF_000183805.2 Loa loa | reverse complement strand
GATGGTTGGAAATTATACATTGAGTTCGTCTGTGTCTCTTCCGTTCGGCTTCCGGTTTTCGGCCGCTGCTGAAATACGAACAATTTACTTGATATCATTAAATTATTGTTATGTATTATAACAAAATTTGAAAAAAAAAATATAATGTATTTACAAATTAGTCAGACACGAAAGAAGGAAATATGATATAATTCAAAATAATTCTAATAATCCAAAAAATAATGTAAAATAGAAAATAATTCAAATAATTCTTATAATTCAAAACAGAATAGCACAGTTAATAAAATTTTTAACTCTTAAAATTCGTGAAAAAAACATGTAATTCATTTTTAGATTTCTATTTAGTATTTACTAAGTATATCTAACTTTTGTTTTTAAACTAATTATCACTTATGCTATTTATTATCCTCTTATTTCCTTCTCTTTTTCTTTCTCTCTCTCTCTCTCTCTCTCCCTCTGTTTTTGAATTATAAGCTTTGATTGAAATAAAATGTTAGGAAGTACAAAAAAAAAGAACAAAATTAAGCATTATTAAAAAATATTTGCTTGTGTTTTTTTTTTTTCACCCATTTTTATAATTATCAACGACAGACATGAACGACATCTGTTCATTTTCTTCATTCTAATTATTTATTTAGGAATAAAAATTTGCTGTTATAATGAAAGTTATAAGATAAGGTGGTAATAGGATTCGAAAATATGTAATAGAAAGCCAAAATTAAAGTTTAGGCCTAGGCTATGGCCAATTTTTATTCTGCTGACAAAATCATATTGTTATTTTTATTTTTTATTTTTTTTTTACATCATTTTCTTTTCTAAAAATATTTTTTCATTTTTCAACAATATATTAGTAATCAGTGTTATGAGAAACAGAAATTTTCCTGTCTTCATCATTCAGATTATCTTAATTTTAATCTCTTCGCAAATCTTTTCCCAGTTTGTATGATAAATATGAAAGTGAAATTTATAATTTCACTTATCAAATTACAATTGTTCATATTATCATGCTTAATTGCGCACTTATTATGTTGCTCATATGTTGAGCATTGAATTATTTAACATTTCTCTTTCTTAATATAATATCAAATTTTCATTTTTTATTTAACATTAACATAATCAACTTCGAAATCTAATCATTAAATTCATCAATTTGGTAAGTCTATCAAAAATTTTCTCTTTCTGTTAATCGTAAAAGATAAATGCGACCGCTTTCTATGAAAATAAACGGATATCCCATAAACTATCTTTTCACTCTATTACTTTTGGTCATTTTCAAGAATAATCAAATAATTCTATTCACGATCTTATACAATCAAATAAGCCAAAATAAACAATTAATCAATTTTTCAATGATAATTTTGATATTGTTCATGCTATAACAAATTCACATGTTTCCTTTTAAATCATGCAACTTACAAAGAATTCCTGATAATTAATGATAGATTCTCGGGCAAGCAGCCAACTTACTTTTTTAAAAAAAACATTCAATTGGCAAAGATTCACTGGTGTTTTTTTTTCGAACAGTTTGAAGAGCATTTCATTGATTTACGAATGGTAATTAACCAAGTTAACATCCTTTTTCGTATGGATTTTTCTCCGGCGACAATTTTTAATTAGTTTCTTGAGACTTCCTGTTATTATTTTGCCTAACTTTCACTTCTTTGTCCTATAAATATCTCATTTTGTGTATTCATCAAAGTTTGCGGATTAAAAATTTTTTAAATTTGTGATCAAATCTGTAAATCAAGTGAAATAATTACTTTTATCAAGTTAAATTTTACCACTAGCAATAATCATCCTAAATTTTGTCGTTTCTCTGATAACATAATTTCAACTTTGTTGCTTATTTATGAAAAACAGAAAGATGAAAACAAAATTTATTAGATCATTTTTAGTTTCAATTTATCGCTAATTATTTTGCTATTTTTCGTCTACTAATGTGCAATTATTTGGAGGTCACTTAAAGAAAGTGTAGTAGTTATCAGACATTAAGTAGGTTTCTAATTACATTCACAGATGTAAAAGTATGTAAAGAGAATTTATAGTTTAAAATAATTGGAAAATTTCATAGTTTACCAATTATTTAACAACTTATTGTAGTATTTTTTAATGCAATAACTTCACAACTATCAGTAACAAATGATTAATGCGACAACTATTTCAAATCAGTTGTAAAATTTAATCTAACATCACCGGAGTGATTAATTACTTGAATAAGGTATAATGTGATAAAATAATTTATGGAAATGAATGAAAAATTGAATCGTTTGCGTGCGACAAATATTTCTTATAAGGAATGTTAATTTATAGCAATGATTTATGCAGCCAACGTTGATTACAAATTATCGTTCCCTATGAGAGCAATAAATAAAATAAAGGAATAATTTGTCAAAGGAGTTGAAAGAAATTTGTCGTTTTTTCCTTTTTTCTTTTTTATTTCGACTTCATCTCTTTTATTTTTCAACAATCATTCCATATGATATATTTTATGTTTCAGCGAATAATTAACTTTCATTATTATATTATGTCTGTAAATCTTTCTCCATCAATATTATCATTGCTAGGAAATCCAAGAATTCTTTTATTGTAAAAATCTTTTTTTTTTTTGAAAAAAAATGAATTTGAAAATTTCGAAAATGAAATGGCTTATTTTAGCGTATCTTATTTTAGTATATGTATTGTATTTTAGCATATCAAAAAGGAGGGATTTTTTTTTTTCTTTTTGTACCAAAATTATGATATCTAAAGTAAAATCAAAATGATGATGAAAGCTAAAAAAGAAGTGTGACGTAT
>NW_018108360.1:41475-45701 GCF_000183805.2 Loa loa | reverse complement strand
CGACTTCATCTCTTTATTTTCAACAATCATTCCATATGATATATTTTATGTTTCAGCGAATAATTAACTTTCATTATTATATTATGTCTGTAAATCTTCTCCATCAATATTATCATTGCTAGGAAATCCAAGAATTTCTTTTTATTGTAAAAATTCTTTTTTTTTTTGAAAAAAAAAATGAATTTGAAAATTTCGAAAATGAAATGGCTTATTTTAGCGTATCTTATTTTAGTATATGTATTGTATTTTAGCATATCAAAAAGGAGGGTTATTTTTTTTTCTTTTTGACCAAATTATGATATCTAAAGTAAAATCAAAATGATGATGAAAGCTAAAAAGAAGTGTGACGTATAAGATCAAAAAGTTTCGTATGAATTCAGTTTAAAACTAAAATTTTAGCAATATTTTTTCATTGTGCATATTAAAAATCAGTTAGTTATTGAAGTGAAATTTTATAACAATCGGAATTCACATGTGAAAATCAAATAAATCGCGCAAATTTGATTACATCCAAACTTCAATCCCATTTTGTTGCTTACTAATATTAGTTAAAATGTTACCTGCTTAAAAGCCTTTTTTTTCTTTTTTTTAATTTGGCAAAATCGAGTAATATTGAAAGTGCAGTCAAATGTGCTGGATGCAAATTGATAAATGCGATAAGTGGAATGTAGTAGTTATGATTATGTTGAAATGAGATGCGATTCAGTATCTGAAGCTTATATGAGTTGAAGAATTTAGCTATGAGAATTTTAGAAAAATACTAGGTTTGAAAATATAAACGTAACGAAATTAATAAATATTAAATTTCCATATGGAATCGACCAAATGACATTGATTTTTCCTCATTTGTTAAATTTAACTTTAGGTTACAATTTTTAAAGATTTTATTAATTCACATTTAACAACACTAATGTCTTTTCTTTCAGCCATTTCACAATTAGTTCAATTATTATTTTGTTAAAAAATTAGAAAACCAATTCAAAACTCTTTCTTGTAACATTTTTAGAGAAAATAATACTCTAAATTATACCTTGAATTTGTAACATTTTACTTGTAGTATCATTTCACCTGCTATTAAGTTCATTGTAAGAATGTTTGTAATGCTAGCAACATTTTTGATTTAAAACAGCTTATATTTGATTATCCGCTTGGCTTAATCAAAATATTAGAACAGTCCAACTATCCCATACAAAAAAAAATATTTATCTTTTTATGCAAATTGTTAATGTTCCATAAATTTCTTAAAGAATTTCGAGGGTGATTTTCCATTTTTCTTTTCCGAAAGAAGCAAAGTAGTACTATTGTTTATATTAAATTAAAGCTTAAATTGCCGAATTTTTTGAAGCTTTATCGACTTATTTTTGTTTTAGGAACTTAATTGAAATTTTTTTTTAAGCTTCTTTTTCATCTTTATTTATGCACTTTTTTTTTTTTAAATAAACAGACCAATGATTGATTTGTTAGCAGTTGAAGTTTCTTTTTTTTTTTTTTTTAGAGGAAGACTAAATTAGGCACATTGAATGATTCCACGATAAATTAAATTTTCTTCCCTAATGGCAAAAATAAATCAACGATCTCTCTTAATGATTAAATTTTAAGGAATTTTCATAACTTAATATTTATTTAGAATGAATTTATTTCGGAATATCGTTTTTTTTTCCTTTAATATGACTCAAAAAATTGCAGTGAAAAATGAAAGAATGATGAATAAATGTCCCCATTTTAAGATCTTTTTTTCCCTATTTATTTGTTTAAATTTAAATGGTCACTGTTATTTAAATGGTTGATAACCACTTAAATTACAGGGGGAAAAGTTACTTTTTTGATTTAAATTTGATGTAATATCTCGAAAAACTTTCACGAAAGTCTGTATTTTCCTAAAAAAAAAAAGTCTGAGAAATAAGAGGAGCTATTATCCACTAATTAAAAGTTCATTATTCCTATCATATTTTGATATTTCTAAATCAAAAGTTATGCTTATCAAATCTGTAATCTTATCTAATTACTTTCTTCATTCACTCCCTTATCTTTCTTTCTTTCTTTTTATTTTAAATGCATTTACATAAATGTATGGATGTATGTAATAGATTAGTGATAAAAAATTTTATTTCAATAGATATGAATTGTTTAAAAATTTCTGCTTCCTTCCCTGCTCCTAAAATTTCACCTTTTTTTTCCTTTTCTTTTTTCCTTTTTTCTTTTTTGTTATAGCTCGAAAAAAAAGTTTAGATGGGTATAAGATGATTTATAAATAAGTTTCCATTACAGGTTGGCAACTATTTATTTTGAGATAATTATCTTTGAAAGGGAAAGCAGAGAAAGAAAAATGTAGGCAGTAACCAAGGATAATTTATGTAAGTTTCCAACCAAAAGTATATTGTTATTATTATTAACAATTTTGAACTTGAAATGTTGATGTACTTTTTTTCCACTTCTTTTTTTTTCAATAAATTTTATTCCAAATTTCTTTTTAAATATTTCATATTTTCTTTCTATCAATAATATATTTTAGTTTTGCAATATACTAAAAGGATCTAAATTAAGAAAAGGAAATTTGATTGATTTAAATTACGAAAGCTGATAAATTGAAAGCCTAACTAAAAATGATAGGAAGAGGAAATGAAAGATGGGCGAAGGTTCGAAATGGACAAATAGATCTCATTTGAATGAATACTTATATTTCACATCGTATTGAAATTAGCTGAATATCTCGAAGATAATGCATTAGTTTGTCACAGTTGTGATATCAATGAACATCTATTTATTCCACTTATGGTGAATTTTTCTTTTTATCGATAAATATTCCAATGTATACCATGACCAAACGTTTTTTTTTTTCTCAGTTTTTTGCATCAATTTTTCTCAATTTATTTGCAGAAATTTTTCATTTTAAAATTACAGCAGTTATAAGATAGAAAATTTTCATTGATTAAGAATGATTAAATTATTTATTATCGAATTGTAAATAACGGATCGATTAATGATTAATTCATTAATTATTGCAACATTCAGTTGTTTGAATAAAATTTTGTAAATTTTAGCTAAATATTACTTCCATTAAATGTTATATAATTTGAACTTTTTAGAAATTAATTTTATTGCAGAGTGCAGCACTGTTTCCAAACCATTCACTTGATTTAATAATTGCTTTATAATTATTAGTGGATGTTCAGTGTTCTTCTGTCACTAGCAAAAGGAAAAGCTCAACACTCGCCAATTCGTGCAAGTAAGCTATCTTAATTTAATTAGACATTAAAATTTTTTGCAAAATTAACATAATATTACAGTGTTGTGAATTAAAATGCGTGACAGGACGTTATGGAAATTCTTGGATCTTTTAAAAAGTGGACAACAAACGAAGTTTTTCAGTTTTAAAAACATTTTGACCGTCATGAAAGCTAATTGATATAATTGTCATGATAATGATAAGGTGACAATGATTTAAAATGTACCGATGCATCGCATATGTCCTGAGCATTTTAGGTAAGTCCAGGATGATATACGCGCTTTGAATTGAACAGATCAGATGTCGAAATTTGATAACTTTCTTTCAGGATGGTTATTGTAAAAGTTACGCTTCAATTCAGCCTGTAATATTATCAACAATAGATAAAATGTTGACCATAATGGCTGAAAAATCCTAGTTACTAGAATATTTTGAGATGGTTATACTTTGACCTTTCTCCTTGATGCAACATTTTTTGTCCTCAAACTTCTTTCAAGAAATCAAGATATGATACTTATTAATCGTTTAAATTATCATCAAAAATTTTAGGCCCACAACGAAAAAATTTGCTTAATACAGTTTACAAACAGCACTGCACGAAACAGCGAGTTAATGAATCGTATCGAAAATTGAAAAATGCGTTTAAAAAGTTACATGACGATTATTTGCATTTAAAGGGACGAAATATTTTCAGCAAATACATTCAAATGCAGCAAATGATTTGTGAGGTATTTCCTTGGTTATTATTTCATTTTCATCAAAATCATGCTTACCTCTTTCTGTCCGATAGATTTTACCAAAATTATTTATTGCAGTAGAACCGGAATTTGAAATCGTTATTATAGATACATAGCACATTTTAGTATCACTTTTCATCTTAGCTATAAAAAATGCTTTAATTTGGTTTGAATTTCAATGTAAGTTTGGGATCCCTTGTAAAATCAAATCATATATATATATATATATATATATATATATATATATATATATATATATATAT